>NW_027551857.1:288657-356157 GCF_045843805.1 Urocitellus parryii
AAACCCTAAACCGAACCCTATCCTGAAACCTAACCCTAACCCTAAACCTAATCCCAACCCGTACCCGAACCCGAAACCTAACCCTAAGTCTAACCCTAACCCCAACCCTAAACCTAACCCTTTCCCGAACCTTTCCCCGAACCCTGACCAAAACCCTAACCCTACCCTTAATACTAACCCTAACACAAACCCAAACCCTAAACCTAACCCTAACCCTAACCTTAACTCGAACCCGTATCCTAACCCTAAACCGAACCCGAACCCGAACCCTAACCCTAACCCAAACCATAATCCTAACCCTAACCCGAACCCTCAAACTACACCGAACCCGAACCCTAACACTAACCATAATCCTAATCCTAACCCGAACCCTCAACCTAATCCTAACCCTAAACCTAACCCTAAACGTAACCAGAATCCTAAGACGAACACGAACCCTAACTCTAATCCTAAACCGAACGCTAATCCTAACGCCTACCATAACCCTAACACTAAGCTGAACCTTAACCCGAACCCTAAATCTAATCCTAAGCCTAACCATAACCCTAACCCTAACACTAACCCTAATCTGAACCCTAACCCTAACCCTAACCGGAACCCAAACACTAACCCAAATCTAACGCTAAGCGAACCCTAAAACATACCGGAACCGTAACTGTAACCCTACCCAAAACCTAACCCTGACCATAACCCGAACCTTAATCCTAACCGTAACCCTATCCCGTACCCGAAACCTAACTCGAACCCTAACCCTAACCATAACCCTAACCCCAACACTAACCGTAACTCTAACCCTAACCCTAACCTTAATCTTAACCCTTACCTGAACCCTTACCCGAACCCGAACCGAACCCTAACCCTAACCCTAACCATAACCCGAACGCTAACCCGAAGCCTAACCTGAACCCTAACCGTAACACTAACCCTAACCCGAACCCTAACCCTAAACCAAAACCGTACTCTAACCCTAACCCAAAACCTAACCCTAAGCCTCACCCTACTCCTATCCCTAACCCTAACCCGAACCCTAAACCGAACCCTAAACCTAACCCTAACCCTAACACTAAACCTAAACATAATTCTAAACCTAACCTGAACCCTAACCCGAACACGAACCCTAACCCTAACCCTAACCTTAACACTAACCCTAACCTTAAACCTAACCCTAACCAGAAACCGAACCCGAACCCTAAACGTAACCCTAACCCTAACCCGAACCCTAACCCTAACCCTAACCCTAACCCTAAAACTAAGAGTAATCCAAACGCTAACCCTAACCCGAAACCGAACTCTAACTCTAACCCTAACCCTAACCCGAAACCTGACCATACCATAACTCTAACCCTAACCCGAACCCTAACACGAACCCTAACCCAAACCCTAATCCTAACCGTAATTCTAACCCGAACCCGAAACCTAACCCTAACCCTAACCCTAACCCTAACCCTAACCCTAACCCTTGCCAAAATCCGACACGAACATTAACACTAACCCTAAACATAACCCTAACTCTAACACTAACCCTAACCCTAACCCTTAGCCGAACCCTAACCCGAACCCTATCCTGAACCCTAACCCTAACCGTAACAATAACCCCAACCCGTACCCGAAGCCAAACCCTAACCATAAGACTAACGCTAACCCTAACACTAACCCTAACCCTAACCCTAAACTTAACACTAACTCTAACTCTAACCCTAACCCTAACCCTAATCCTAACCTGAACCCTAAACCTAGCCCGTACCCTAACCCTAACCCTAACTCGAACCCTAACCCTAACCCGAACACAAACCCTAAACCTGACCCTAAACCGAACGCTAAACCTAATCCTAACCCTAAACCTAACCCTAATCCGAACACTAACCCTAAATCTAACCCTAATCCGAATCCGAAACCTAACCCTAAACCTAACCTGAACCCTAACACTAACCCGAACAATAAACCTAACCTGAAACCTAACCCTAACCATAACCCAAATCCGAACGTTAACCCTAACCCGTACCCGAACCTAAACCCGAACCAAAACCTGAAACCTAATACTAATCCTAACGCTAACCCTAAATGTAACCCTAACCCTAACACGAACCCTAACTCTAACCATAACCATAACCATAACCTGAACCCTACCATTAAACCTAACCCTAACCCTAACCCTAACCGAACCCTCAACCTAACCCTAACCCTAACCAGATCCCTAACCCTAAACAGAACCCTAACCCAAAACCTAATCCTAACCCTAACCCTAACCTTATCCCTAACCCGAACCCGACCCGAACCCTAACCCTAACCCGAACCCGAACCCGAACCGTAACCGTAACCCTAACCCTAACCCGAACCCGAAACCTAACAATAACCCTAAACTTAACCATAAACCTAACCCGAACCCTCACCCTAACCCTAATCCTAACCCTAACCTAAAACCGATCCGAATCTGAACCCGAAACCTAACCTGAACCATAACCCGAAACGTAACCGTAACCCGAACAGGAACCCGAACACTAAACCTAACCCGAACCCTATCCATAACCCTAACCCTAAACCTAAACCTAAACCTAATTCTAACCCTAACCTGAACACGAACCCTAACCCTAACCCTAACCCTAACCCTAAACGTATCCTGAATCCTAACCCGAACACGAACCCTAACCCTAACCCTAAACTGAAGGCTAAACCTAACTTTAACCCTAACCCTAACAATAAAACGAACCGGAACCCGAACCCTAAACCTAACCCTGACCCTAACCCTAACCCAAACCCTAACCCTAACCCTAACCCTTACCCGAACACGAACGCTATCCCTAACCGTATCCCTAATCCTAACCCAAAACCGAACCCTAACCCTAACCCTAAACCTTACCCGAACCCTACCCGAACCCTTACCTTAACCCTAACTATAACAGGAAACCTAAACCGAATCTTAACCCTAACCCTAACCGTAACACTAAACCTACGCCTAACCCTAACCCTAACCCTAAGGCTAATCCTAACCCTAACCCTAACAGTAACACGAACCCGAACCATAACCCTAACACTATCCATAACCCGAACCCTAACCCTAACCCTAACCCTAACCCTAACCCGAACCCTAACAGTAATCCTAACCTGAACCCGAAGCCGAACCCGAACCCGAACCCTAACCCGAACCCTAACCGTAACCCAGCCCTAAACCTAAACCTAACCAGAACCGTAACACTAACCCTAAACCTAACCCTAACCCAAACCATAACCATAACACGAAACCAACCCTAACCGTAACCCTAATCCTAACCCTAACCCGAATCCTAAACCTAACCCTAACGCTAACCCAAAACCTAACCCTAACCCTAACCCTAACCCGAACCCGAACCTGAACTCGAACCCTAACCTGAACCCCAATCGTAACCCTAAACCTAACCCTAACTGTAACCCTAACCCTAACCCGACCCGAACCCTAACCCTAACCCGAACCCTAACACTAATCAGAACCCTAACCCTAACCCTAAAACCAATCCTAACCCTAAACCTCACCCTATCCCGATCCCTAAATCTAAACATAACCCTAACCGTAACCCGAACCCTAACTCTAACCCGTACCCTAACCCTAACACTATCCCTAACCCTAATCCTAAACCTAATCCTAATCCGCACCCAAACCCTAACCCTAAGAATAAACCGAACCTTAATGCTAACCCTAACCCTAACCCGAACCCGAACCCAAACCCTAACTTAACCTGAACACTAAACCTAACCCTAACCGTAACACGAACCCTAACCCTAATCTGAACCCGAACCCGAATCCTAACTCTAACCCAAACACTAACCCTAACCCTAACCCGAACCCTAAACCGAACCCTAAACCTAACCCTAACCCTAACACTAAACCTAAACATAATTCTAAACCTAACCTGAACCCTAACCCGAACACGAACCCTAACCCTAACCCTAACCTTAACACTAACCCTAACCTTAAACCTAACACTAACCAGAAACCGAACCCGAACCCTAAACGTAACCCTAACCCTAACCCGAACCCTAACCCTAACCCTAACCCTAACCCTAAAACTAAGAATAATCCGAACGCTAACCCTAACCCGAACCCGAACTCTAACTCTAACTCTAACCCTAACGCTAACCCGAAACCTAACCATACCATAACTCTAACCCTAACCCGAACCCTAACACGAACCCTAACCCAAACCCTAATCCTAACCGTAATTCTAACCCGAACCCGAAACCTAACCCTAACCCTAACCCTAACCCTAACCCTAACCCTAACCCTTGCCAAAATCCGACACGAACATTAACACTAACCCTAAACATAACCCTAACTCTAACACTAACCCTAACCCTAACCCTTAGCCGAACCCTAACCCGAACCCTATCCTGAACCCTAACCCTAACCGTAACAATAACCCCAACCCGTACCCGAAGCCAAACCCTAACCATAAGACTAACGCTAACCCTAACACTAACCCTAACCCTAACCCTAAACTTAACACTAACTCTAACTCTAACCCTAACCCTAACCCTAATCCTAACCTGAACCCTAAACCTAGCCCGTACCCTAACCCTAACCCTAACTCGAACCCTAACCCTAACCCGAACACGAACCCTAAAGATGACCCTAAACCGAACGCTAAACCTAATCCTAACCCTAAACCTAACCCTAATCCGAACACTAACCCTAAATCTAACCCTAATCCGAATCCGAAACCTAACCCTAAACCTAACCTGAACCCTAACACTAACCCGAACAATAAACCTAACCTGAAACCTAACCCTAACCATAACCCAAATCCGAACGTTAACCCTAACCCGTACCCGAACCTAAACCCGAACCAAAACCTGAAACCTAATACTAATCCTAACGCTAACCCTAAATGTAACCCTAACCCTAACACGAACCCTAACTCTAACCATAACCATAACCATAACCTGAACCCTACCATTAAACCTAACCCTAACCCTAACCAGAACCCTAACCCTAAACAGAACCCTAACCCAAAACCTAATCCTAACCCTAACCCTAACCTTATCCCTAACCCGAACCCGAACTGAACCCTAACCCTAACCCGAACCCGAACCCGAACCGTAACCGTAACCCTAACCCGAACCCGAACCCGAAACCTAACAATAACCCTAAACTTAACCATAAACCTAACCCGAACCCTAACCCTAACCCTAATCCTAACCCTAACCTAAAACCGATCCGAATCTGAACCCGAAACCTAACCTGAACCATAACCCGAAACGTAACCGTAACCCGAACAGGAACCCGAACACTAAACCTAACCCGAACCCTATCCATAACCCTAACCCTAAACCTAAACCTAAACCTAATTCTAACCCTAACCTGAACCCTAACCCTAACCCTAACCCTAACCCTAACCCTAAACGTATCCTGAATCCTAACCCGAACACGAACCCTAACCCTAACCCTAAACAGAAGGCTAAACCTAACTTTAACCCTAACCCTAACCCTAAAACGAACCCGAACCCGAACCCTAAACCTAACCCTAACCCTAACCCTAACTCAAACCCTAATCCTAACCCTAACCTGAAACCTAACCCTAACAATAAACCTAACCCGAACCCTAACCCTAACCGGAACCCTAACACTAACCCGAATCCTAACCCAAACCCTAAAACTAACCCTAACCCTAAAACTCACCCCAACCCGATCCCGAAATCTAACCCTAATCCTAACCTTAACCCGAACCCTAACTCTAACCTGAGCCCTAACCCTAACACTATCCCTAACCCTAACCCTAAACCTAATCCTAATCTGCACCCCAACCCTAACCCTAACACTAAACCGAACAATAACCCTAACACTAACCCTAACCCTAACCCGAACCCGAACTCTAAACTTAACCTGAACCCTAACCCTAACCATAACCATAACCCGAACCCTAACCGTAACCCTAACCAAAACACTAACCCTAACCCTAAACCGAACCCTAACCTGAACCCTAACCCGAACACAAACCCTAACCCTAACCCTAAACTGAACTGTAACCCTAACCCTAACCTTAAACCTAACACTAACCCTAACCATAACCCGAACCCTAAACATAACCCTAACCCTAACCCAAACCCTAAACATAACCCTAACCCTAACACTAACACTAATAGTAATCTGAACCCTAAACTTAACCCTAACCCGAACCCTAACCCTAAATCTAACCCTAACCCTAACGCGAACCCTAACCATAACCCGAACCATAACACTAACCGTAACCCGAACCCTAACCCTAACCCTAACCCCAACCCTAATCCTAACTGTAATTCTAACCCGAACACTAACCCTAACCCTAACCCAAACCCTAATCCTAAATGTAATTCTAACCCGAACCTGAAACCTAACCCTAACCCTAACCCTAACCCTAACCCTAACCCTTACCCAAACCCGACACGAACCCTAACACTAACCCTAAGCGTAACCCTAAATCTAACTCTGACCCTAACCATAACCCTTAGCCGAACCCTAACCCGAACCGTATACTGAACCCTAACCCTAACCATAAACCTAACCCCAACCTGTACCCGAACCTGAACCCTAACCATAAGCCTAACCCTAACCCTAACCCTAACCATAAACCTAACCTTAACACTAACTCTAACTCTAACCCTAACCCTAACCCTGACCCTAACCTGAACCCTAAACCTAACCCGAACCCTAACCCTAACCCTAACCCGAACCCTAACCCTAACCATATCCCGAACATGAACCCTAACCCTGGTCCTAAACAGAACGCTAAACCTAACCCTAACCCTCAACCTAACCCTAATTTGAACCCGAACCCTAACCCTAACCCTAACCATAAGCCGAACCCTAATCCTAACCCTAATCCTAACCCTAACCGTAAATCAAACCCTAACCCTAACCCTAAACCTAACCGTAAACCGAAGTCGAACCGGAACCCGAACCATAACCTGCACCATAACCCTAACCCTAATCCTAACCTGAACACTAACCTCAACACGAACCCGAACTCTAACCCTACCCCTAAACCTAACCCTATCCCTAACCCTAACCCTAACCCTAACCCGAACCCTAAAATGAACTCAAACCCTAACCCTAACCGTAAAGTGAACCCTAACACTAACCCTAACACTACCCGTATCAATAACCCTTTCTCGAACCCTAACCCTAACCCTAAACCTATCCCTAACCCTAACCCTAACCCGAACCGTAACCGTAATATTTACCATAACCCTAACAATAACTCTAAGCGTACTCCTAAACCTAAACTTTACCCGAACACAACCCGAAATCTACCCTAACCCTAATCCAAACCCTAACCCGAACTCTAACCCTAACCCTAACTATAACCCTAACCCGAACACGAACCCGAAACCGAACCCTAACCCGAACCCTAACCCTTACCCGAAACCGAAACCTAACCCTCAACCTAACCCTAACCCTAAACCGAACACTAACCCTAACCTTAAACCTAAGCCTAACCCTAATCTTAACCCTGACCCTAAACATAATCCTAATGCACACCCTAACCCTAACCCTAAACCTAACACTAAACCGAACCCTTACCCTAACCCTAACCCTAAACCTAACACTAAACCGAACCCTTACCCTAACCCTAAACCTAAACCTAACCCTAAACCGAACCCTAACCCTAACCCGAACTCTAACCCTAACCCTACCCCGAACCCTATCCCGAACCCTAAACCTAACCCTAACCCTAACCCTAACCCTAAACCTTACCCAAACCCGACCCAAACCATAAACCTAAACCCTAACCATAACACAAACCTCACCCAAACAATAACCCTAACCCTAACCCGAACCCTAACCCTTACCACAACCCGACCCGAACACTAACCCTAACCATAACTATAACCCGAACTCTAAACCGAACCCTAACCCTAACCATAACCCTAACCCAACTCTATCCCTAAACCTAACCCTAACCCAAACCCCAACCCAAACCGAACAATAACACTAACCCTAACACTAACCCTAACCCTAAACAGAACCCTAAACCTAACCCTAACCCTAACCCTCACACTAACCCGAACACGAACCCTAACACTAATCCTAACCCGAACCCTAACCTGAATCCGAACTTTAACCCAAACCCGAACCCTAACCCTAACTGTAACCCTAACCTTAACCCTAACCCTTACCCTAACCCTAAACCGAACTCTAACCTGAACCCTAACCCTAACACTAACATAACCCCAACGAGTACCCGAAGCCGAAACCTAACCCTGAACTTAACACTAACCCTAACCCTAACACTAACACTAACCCTAAACCTAAACCAAACCCTAACCAGAACGCTAACCCTAACCCTAACCATAACCGGAACCCTAACACTAACCCTACCCCTATCCCTAAACCGAACCCGAACCTGAACCCGAAACCTAACCTGAACCCTAACACTAACCCTAACCCTAACCCGAAACTGAAACCTAACACTAACGCGAACCCGAACCCGAAAACTAACCCTAATTCAAACCCTAACCCTAACTCTATCCCTAACCCTAACCCGAACCCTAACGCGAACCTTGACCCTAACCCTAACCCTAAAACGAACCCTAACCTAACCCTAACCCTAACTCTAACCCTAAGGCTAACCCTAACACAAACCGTAACCCTAAACCTAAAGCTAACCCAAACCCTAACCCTAATAATAACCCGAACCCGAACCCGAACTCTAACAATAACCCTAAACATAACACGAACCCTAACCCTAACCCCAACCCTCACACTAACCCGAACCCGAATCCGTACCCAAACCTTAACCCGAACCCTAATCCTAACACTAATAATAACACTAACCCTAACCAGAATACTACCCATTACCGAACCCGAATCCTACCCCTTACTGAACCCGAACCCGAACCCTAAACCTAACCCTAAACCTAACCCTAACCCTTACCCGAACATGACCCGAACCCTAATCGTAACTCTACCTCTAACCCAAACCATAAACCGAACCCGAAGAATAACCCTAACTTTAACCCTAAACCTAAGCAGAACCCTAAGTCTAACCCTAACCCAAACCCTAACCCTAACTCTAACCGGTACCCGAAACCTAACACTATGCCTAACACTAACCCCAACCCATACCCGAACCCGAACCCTAACCCTAAGCCTAACCTTAACTCTAACCCTAACCCTAACTCTAACCCGAACCCTAACCCTAACCCTAACCCGAACCCTAACACTAAACCAAACCCGAACCATAACCCTAACACTAACCCTAACCCTAATCCTATCGTAACACTAACTGGAACCCGAAACCGAACCCTAACCTTAACCCTAACCATAACCTGAATCCTAACCCTAAACCTTACCCTAACATTTACCCTTACCCGAACCCGAAACCTAAACTTAACCCGAACCCTAACCCTAACACTAACCCTAACCCTAACCCGAATCTTAACCCTAACAGGAACCCGAACTCGAACACTAATCCTAATCCTAACCCTAACCCTAATCCCAACCTGAACCGTAACCTGAACCCTAACCCTAACATAAACCCTAACCGAACCCGGACCCTAACCCAAACCCTAACCCTAACCCTAACCCTAACCCGAACCCTAACCCGAACCCTAACCCTAATCCCAACCCTAACTTTAAACCATACCCGAAACCTAAACCTACACCTAACCCGAACCCGAACCTGAATCCAAACCCTAACCCTAACCCGAATCCTAACCCAAACCCTAAACGTAACCGTAACCCTAAACCGAAACTGGACCCTACACCTAACCCTAAGCTTAACCCTAAACCTAACCATAACCCTAACCAGAACCCTAAAGCTAACCCTAACCGTAACCCTAACCCTAACCCGAAGCCGAAATCTAACACGAATCCTAACCCGAACCCGAACACTAACTCTAACCTAAACCCTAACGCTAATTCTTATCCGAACCCTAACCCGAACCCTAACCCGAACCCTAACCCTAACGCTAACCCTAACACAAACCCGTACCCGAACCCAAACCCTAACCCGAACCCTAACCCTAAACTCAACCCTTACACGAACACTGAACCTAATCTTAACACTAACCCTAAATCTAACCCTAACCCTAACACTAACCCCAACCCGAACCCTAACCCTATCATGAACTCTGACCCTAACTCTAACCCGAACCGTAACCCAAACCCTAACATTAACCCAAACCCTAACCCTCACACTTACTCGAACCCTAACCCTAACCCTAACCCTAATCCTTAACAAAAACTAACCGTAACCCTAACCCTAACACTAACCCGAAACAGAACCCAAACCCTAACCTTAAACCGAACCCTTACCCTAACCCAAACCCTATCTCTAAACCTAACCCTAAACCGAACCCGAACCAGAACCCGAACCCTAAACCGAATCCTAACACTAACCCTAACACTAACCTGAACCCTAACCCTATCCCTAACCCTAATCCTTACCTGAACCCTAACCCTAACCCTAACTCTAACAGTTATCCGAACCTGAACCCGAACACTAACCCTAAACCTAACCCTAACACTAACCTGAAAACTAACCCTAACCCTAACCCAAACGCGAACCCTAACCCTAACCCTAACCCTAAACCTTACCCGAACCCTAACCCTAACCCTAACCCTAACAGTAATCCGAACCCGAACCCAAAGCCTAACCTTAACCCGAACCCTAACCCTAACCTTAACCCGAACCCTAAACCTAAACCTAACCCTACCCCTAACCCTAACCCAAAACCGAACGCGAACCTGAACCCGAACCCTAATCTGAACCCTAACAATAATCCTAAACCTAACACTAACTCTAACCTGAAACCTAACCCTAACCCTAATCCTAACCCTAACCCTTACCCGAACCCTACCCTAACCCTAACCCTAACCCTAACCCTAACCCTAACACTAACCCGAACTCAAAACAGAACACTAACCTTAACCCGAACACTAACCGTAACCCTACACCAAACTCGAACCATAACCATAACCCTAACCCTAACCTTAACCCGAACCCTAACCCTAACCCTAACCCGAACCGGAACCCTAACTCTAACCCTAACCCTAACACTAACCTGAAACCTAACCCTAACCCTAATCCGAAACCGAAACCTAACCCTAACCCTAAACCGAACCCGAAATAGAACCCTAAAACTAACCCGACTCCGAACCTGAACCCAAATCCTAACCCTAACCCTAATCCTAACCCTAACCCTAAATGTAACCCTAACCCTAACCCTAACCCTAACCGAACTCGAACCCTAAACCTAACCCTAACCCTAAACCTAACCATATGCCAATCCCGAACTCTAACGCTAACCCTAATGCTAACCCTAACCCTAACATGAACCCTAACCCTAACTTGAACGCTAATCCAAACCATAACCCTAACCGTAACCCTAAACCTAATCCTAATCCGCACCCTAACCCTAACCCTAACCCTAACACTAAACCAAACCATAACCCTAACCCTAAACCGAATCCTAACCTGAACCTGAACCATAACCTGAGCCCTAAACCTAACCCTAACCCTAACACTAGCCCTAACACGAACCCAAACACGAACCCTAACCCTAAATATAACCGAAAATTTAACCCTAACCCTAACCCTAAACCGAACTCAAACCTGAACCCGAACCCTAACCTGAAACCTAAACCTAACCCCAACCCTAACCCGAACCCGAAACCTAACCCGAACCGGAACCCGAACCCGTACCTGAAACCTAAACCTAACCCCAACCCTAACCCGAACCCTAAACCGAACTCAAACCTGAACCCGAACCCTAACCTGAAACCTAAACCTAACCCCAACCCTAACCCCAACCCGAAACCTAACCCGAACCGGAACCCGAACCCGTACCTGGACCCCAACCCTAATCCTAACCCTAAACATATCTCAAAACCTATCCCGAACATGAACACTAACCATAACCCTAAACCCAACTTAACACTAAACCTAACCCTAAACCTAACCCTAAGCCTAACCTTAACCTTTACCCTAACCCTGACACGAACTGGAAACCTAACCCTATCCTAACACTAACCCTAACCCTAACCCTAACCCTAACCCTAACATGAACCCTAACCCTAACTTGAACGCTAATCCAAACACTAACCCTAACCCTAACCATAAACCTAATCCTAATCCGCACCCTAACCCTAACCCTAACCCTAACACTAATCCAAACAATAACCCTAACCCTAAACCGAATCCTAACCTGAACCTGAACCCTAACCTGAACCCTAAACCTAACCCTTACCCTAACCCTAGCCCTAACACGAACCCTAACACGAACCCTAATCCTAAATATAACCGAAAATTTAACCCTAACCCTAATCCTAAAATGAACCCGAACCTGAACCTGAACCCTAACCTGAAAACTAACCCTAAAGCGAAACCTAACCCTAACCCGAACCCGAACCCGTACCTGGACCCCAACCCTAACCCTAACCCTAAACATATCCCGAAAACCTAACCCGAACCTGAACACTAACCATAACCCTAAACCGAAACCTAACCCTAACCCTAACCCTAACCCTAACCCTAACCCTAAGCCTAACCTTAACCTTTACCCTAACCCTGACACGAACTCGAAACCTAACCCTATCCCTAAACCTAACCCAAACCCTAACCCTAAACCTCACCCTAAACCGAACCCGAACCCTAACCCGAACCCTAAGCTGAACCCTAACACTAACCATAACCCTAACTCGAACCATAACCCTAACACGAACTAAACCGTAACACGAACCTGGACCTTAACCCTAACCCTAACCTTAACCCGAACCCTAACACGAACCCGAACACTAAGCCGAACCCTAACCCTAACCCTAACCCTAACCCTAACCCTAACCTAACACTAATCGTACCCTAATCCTAACCCTAACTCGAACATGAACGTGAACCCGAATACGAACCCTAACCATAAATCTAACACGAACCCGACCCCTAACCCGAAACCGAACCCGAAACCAAACCCAAACCCAAAACCTAACCTAACCCTAACCATAGCCTTAACCCTAAAACGAAACTGAACCCTAAACCTTACCCTAACCTGAACCCGAACCCTAATCCTAACGCAAACCCGAAAACGAACCCTAAACCAAACCCAAACCCTAACCCTAAACCTAACCCTAGCCCTAAACCTAGCCTAAACCTAACCCTAACCCGAATCCTAACCCGAACCCGAACCGTAACCCTAATCGTAAACCGAACACTAACACTAACCCTAACACTAACCCTATATCTAACTCTAACATGAAACTTAAACCTAAGCCTAAGCCTAACCCGAAGGTGAACCCGAAACCGAACCCTAACACGAACCCGAACCCTAACCTGAACACTAACCCTAACCCTAACACTAAACCGAAACCCACCCTGAACCCGAACCCTAACCTGAATCCTAACTGTAACCCTATCCCTAACTATAACCCTAACCCTAACCCTATCCTGAACCCGAACCCGAACCCTAAACCTAACCCAAACCCTAACCCTAAGCCTAACCCTAACCCTAACCTATCCAGAAACCTAACCCGAACCTAAACCATAACCCTAACCCTAAAGCTAACCCTAACCCTAACCCTAACCAGAACCCGAAACCTAACCCTAAGCCTAACCCTAACCTTAACTCTAACCCTAACACAAACCAGAACTCTAACCCAAACAATAACCCTAACCCTAACCCTAAACCGAACCCGAACCCTAACCCGAACCCTAACCTGAACCCTAACACTAACCATAACCCTAACTCGAACCATAACCCTAACACGAACTAAACCGTAACACGAACCTGGACCTTAACCCTAACCCTAACCTTAACCCGAACCCTAACACTAACCCGAACCCTAACCCGAACCCCTAACCTAACCCTAACCCTAACCCTAACCTAACACTAATCGTACCCTAATCCTAACCCTAACTCGAACATGAAAGTGAACCCCAATACGAACCCTAACCAAAAATCTAACACGAACCCGACCCCTAACCCGTAACCGAACCCGAAACCAAACCCAAACCCAAAACCTAACCTAACCCTAACCATAGCCTTAACCCTAACCCGAAACCGAACCCTAAACCTTACCCTAACCTGAACCCGAACCCTAATCCTAACGCAAACCCGAAAACGAACCCTAAACCAAACCGAAACCCTAACCCTAAACCTAACCCTAGCCCTAACCCTAGCCTAAACCTAACCCTAACCCGAATCCTAACACGAACCCGAACCGTAACCCTAATCGTAAACCGAACACTAACACTAACCCTAACACTAACCCTGTATCTAACTCTAACATGAAACTTAAACCTAAGCCTAAGCCTAACCCGAAGGTGAACCCGAAACCGAACCCTAACACGAACCCGAACCCTAACCTGAACACTAACCCTAACCCTAACACTAAAGCGATCCCCACCCTGAACCCGAACCCTAACCTGAATCCTAACCGTAACCCTATCCCTAACTATAACCCTAACCCTAACCCTATCCTGAACCCGAACCCGAACCCTAAACCTAACCCAAACCCTAACCCTAAGCCTAACCCTAACCCTAAACTATCCAGAAACCTAACCCGAACCTAAACCATAACCCTAACCCTAAAGCTAACCCTAACCCTAACCCTAACCAGAACCCGAAACCTAAACCTAAGCCTAACCCTAACCTTAACTCTAACCCTAACACGAACCAGAACTCTAACCTGAACAATAACCCTAACCCTAACCCTAAACCCAACCTGAACTCTAACCCGAACCCTAACCTGAACCCTAACACTAACCGGAACCCTCACCCTAACACGAACCAGAACGCTAACCCGAACCTGGACCCTAACCCTAACCCTAAACAGAACCCTAAGTTTAACATTACCCTAACCCTAAACCTAAGCCTAACCCAAAACCTAACCCAAACACTAACCCTAACCCTAACCCTAACCCTAAACCTAACACGAACCCTAACCCTTACTCGAGTCCTAATCCTAACCCTAACCCGAACCCTTACCCAAACCAACCCAAACCAGAACCCTAACCCTAACCCTAACCTAAATCCTAGCCCTAAATCTAAACCTAACCCTAACCCTACACTAAGCCTAACCCAAAACCAAACCCTGACCCTAACCCTAACCTGAAAACTAAACCTAAGCCTAACCGTAACCCGAACCCTAACCCGAACCCTAACCCTAACCCTTACCCTAACCCTAACCTGACCCTAACCCTAACCCTAACCCGAACCCGAACAGCAACCCTAACCCGAACCCGAACTTTCAACCTTACCCTAACCCTAACCCTCAACCTAAACCTAAACCTAACCCGAACTGTAAACCGAACCCGAACCCTAACCCTAACCATAAACCGAACCCTAACACTAAACCTAACATTAACCCTAACCCTAAATCAAACCCTAACCCTAACCCTAAAACTAACCCTAAACCTAACCCTACCCTAACCCGAACCCTAACCCTAACCTTAACCTTAACCCTACCCAAATCCTAACCCTACCCATAACCCTAACCATTACCCGAACCCGGTACCAACCCTAACCATAACCCTAACCCTAACCTAAATGTTTTCCGAAGCTGAACCCTAACCCTAACGCGAACACAAACCCTAACCCTAAATCTAACACGAACACTAACCCTAAACCTTACCCAACCCGAACCCTAAACCTAACCCTAAACCTAAACCTAACCCTAACCCAAACCCGAACCGGAACCCTCCTAACCCTAACAAATAACCCGAAACCTATCCCTAACCCTAACACTAACCCGAACCCGAACACGAACCCTAACCTTAACCCGAACCCGAATCCTAACCATCACCCTCACCCTAACCCTAAACCTAAACTTAACCGGAACCTGAACACTAACCCTAAATCGAACCCTAAACCTGACCCTACCTGACCCCGAAACCTGAACCTAACCCTAACCCTAACCCTAAAACAAACCCGAACCAGAACTCCTAACACAAACTCAAACCCTAACCCTAAACCGAACGCTAACCCTAAGCCTAACACTAACCGAACACTAACCTAACCTAACCCATCCCGAACTCGAATCCGAACCCTGAACCTAACACTAACCCTAATCCTAACCCGAACCCTAAACCAAACTCTAACCCTAAATCTAATCCTTATCCGAGCCCAAACCCTCACCCTAACCCGAAATCAAACCCTAACTCTAACCCTAACCCTAAAACTAACCGTAACCCTAACCCGAACCTGAAACCAAACCCTAAACCTAAACCGAATCCTAACCGTAACCCTTACCCTAACCCTAACCCTAAACCTAAGCCAAACCCTAACCTTAACCCTAACGCTAACACAAACCCAAACTCTATCCCAAAACCTAACCCTAACCCTAAACCTAAACCAAACTGAACCCTTATCCGAACCCTAACCTGAACCCGAACACTAACCTTCAACCTCACCCTAACATGAACCCAAACCCTAACCCGAACCTGGACCCTAACCCTAACCCTAAACCGAATCCTAAGTCTAACACTAATCCTATCCCTTAACCCTAAGCCTAAACCTAAACCTAAACCTAACCCTAAGCCAAACACTAATCCTAACCAAACCCTAGCCCTAAACCTAACACGAACCCTAACCCTAACTCGAATCCTAACCCTAACCCTAACCCGATCCCTAATCCTAATCCGAACCCTAACACTAAATCTAACCTGAACCATAACCCTAACCCTAACATTAACCCTAACCCTAAATCTAAACCTAACCCTTACCCTAACCCTAACCCTAACCCGAACACTAACCCTAACCCGAACACGAACCCTAATTCCAAACCTAACCCTAACCATTACCCGAACACTACCCTAACCCTAACCCTAACCCGAACCCGAACCCTAACTCTAACCCTAACCTGATCCTGACACCTAACGCTAAACCGAACCTTCACCGTGACCATAACCCTAACCCTAACCTGAATCCTAACTTTAACCCTAACTCTAAACCTAACCCTAACCCTAACCTGAACCCCGAACCCAAACCGTAAACCTAACCCTTAACCCAAAACCGAACCTTAACCATAACCCTAACACTAACCAAAACCTAACCCTAACCATAACCCTAACCGTAACCCTAACATTAACTCTAAACCTAAACCGAACCTTAACCTTAACCGTAAACTGGACCCATAACACTAAACCTAACCCTAACCCTAACCCTAACACTAACTCGAACACTAACCCTAACCCTAAACCTAACCCTAACCCTTAACACTAACCCAAAACCCTAACCCTAACATTAACCTAACCTTAAACCTACCCCAAAACCTAACACTACCCCTAACCCTAACCATTACCCGAACCCGTCCTAACTCTAACCCTAACCCTAACCCTAAACTAAAGCCTATTCTGAAGCCAAAACCTAACCCTAACCCTAACCCTAACCATAAATCTAACCCTTACATTAACCGAACCCTAAACCCTAACCCCTAACACTAACCCTATCCCGAACCCGAACACTAACCCTAACCCTAAATCTAACACGAAATCTAACCCTAACCCGAACCCCTAACCCTAATCCAAGCCCTAACTCGAACCCTAAACCTAAACCAAACCCAAACCTTAACCTTACCCTAAACCAAACCTAACCCTAACCCTAACCCTAAACATAACCCTAATCCTAACCTGAAGCCTAACCCTAACCCATAACCCTAACCCTAACCCAAAACCTAACCCTAACTCTAACCCTAACCCTAACCCGAATACTAATATTAACCCTATCCCTAGCCCTCACCTAAGCCTAAGCCTAACTTAACCCTAACGCTAACCCTAACCCTAACCCGAAACCTAACGCTAACCTTAACACTAACCCCTAAATCTAAGACCTTAATCTAACCCTAACCGTAACCCGAACCCTAACAGTAACCCGATACCTGACCCTAACCGTAACACGAAACCTAACCCTAAACCTAACCCGAACCCGAACCCTAAAACTAATCCTAACCTGAAACCTGAACCTAACCCTAACCCTAACCTCAACCCATACCCGAACACGAAACCTAACCCTAACCCTAACACTAACCATAACCCTTACCCGAACACTAATCAGAACCCTAACCCTAAACATAACCCTAACCCTAATCCGAACCCTAACGTAACCCTAACAAAACGAAACCTTAACCCTAACACTATCCCGAACCCGAACACGAACCCTAACCCTAAACCAAACCAGAACCCAAACCCTAAACCAAACCAAATCCCTAACCCTAAAACTAACCTTAACCCTAACCCGAAACCGAACCTTAAACCTTACCATAAACCGAACTTAACCCTATCCCTAACCCTAACCCTAACTCTAAACTGAACCTGAACCTAAACTCGAACCCTAACCTGAACACTAACCCTAAACATTACCCTAACCTGAACCCGAACCCTAACCCTAACGCGAACCTGAAACCGAACCCTAAACCTAACCCAAACCCTCACAAAAACCCTAACCTAACCCGCACCCTAACAGTTATACCGAACCCGACCCTAACACTAATCCTAACCCGAACCCGAACCTGAACCCGAACCCTATCCCTAACCCGAAACCTAACTGTAACTCTAACCCTAACCCTAAGCTAACCCTTACCAGAACCATAACCCGCACCCTAACCCGAATCCTAATCCTAACCCTAACCCTAAACACCACCCCGTACCTGAAACTGAACCCTAACACTAACCTTAACACTAACCCTTACCCGAACCCTTACCCGAACTCTAACCCTAACCCTAACCTTAACACTAACACTAAATCTCACCCTAAACATAACCCTAACCGTAACCCGAACCCTAACACTACCGCGAACCCTAACCCTAACACAAACCTAACCCTAAACCTAATTCTAAACCTAAACCCGAACACGAACCCAAACCCTAACCCTAACCCTAACCGGAACCCTAAACCTAACACTATTCCTAAACCCGAACCTGAACCCGAACCCTAACACTAATCCGAACCTGAACCCGAACCCGAACCCGAACCCAAACTATAAGCCGAACCCCAACCCTAACTCTACCCTAACCCTTAACCCTTACACGAACCCTAACCCGAACCCTAACCCGAACCCTAACCCGAACCCTAACCCAAACCCTAACCCTAACCCCAACCCGTACCCGATCCCGAACCCAAACCTTATTCTAACCCGAACCCGAACCCTAAACCTAACCTAACACTAACCGAACCCTAATCCTAACACTAACCCGAACCTGAAATCCAACCCGAACACAAACCCTAAGCCTAAATCTAACACGAAACCAAACACTAAACCTAACCCAAACCTGAACCCGAACCCTAACCCAAATCAAATCTTAACCCTAACCCTAACCTTAACCCTAACCCGAACCCGAACCCTAAACCTTACAGTAAACAGAAACCTAACCCTAAATCTAACCGGAAACCTACACTTAACAGAACCCGAACCCAAATCCTAAACCAAACCCAAACCCTAACGCTAACCCTAACCTTAACCCTAACCAGAAACCGAACCCTAAACCTTACCCTAAACCGAACCTTAACACTAACCCTAACCTAACCCTAACTGTAAACCGAACTCGAACCTGAACTCGAACCCTAACCTGAACACTAACCCTAAAACATTTCCCTAACCTGAACCCGAACCCTAACCATAACGCGAACCCGAAACCGAAACCTAAAAGAACCCAAACCCTAAAAAACCCTAAACCTAACCCGCACCTAACACTATACCGAACCCGAACCCTAACACTAATCTAACCCAAAACCCGAACCCGAAACCGAACCCTATCCCTAACCCGAAACCTAACTGTAACTCTAACCCTAACCCTATGACTAACCCTTACCCGAACCATAACCCGCACCCTAACCCAAATCCTAACCCTAACCCTAACCCTAACACCAACCCCGTACCCGAACCTGAACCCTAACGCAAACCCTAACACTAACCTTACCCGAACCCTTACCCGAATCCTAACCCTAACCCTAACCCTAACCTTAAACACTAACCCTAAATCTAACCCTAAAACTAACTCTAACCGTAACCTGAACCCTAACACTACCCCGAACCCTAACCCTAAAACAAACCCTAACCCTAAACCTAATTCTAAACCTAACCCGAACATGAACCCAAAACCCTAACCCTGACCCTAACGCTAACAAGAACCCTAAACCTAACGCTATTCCTAACCCGAACCTGAACCGGAACCCTAACACTAATCCGAAACCAAACCCGAACCCGAACCCAAACCCGAACCATAACCATAACCCGAACCTCAACCCTAACTCTAACCCTAACACTAACCCTTACACGAACCCCTAACTCGAACCCTAACCCGAAACCTAACCCTAACCCCAACCGTACCCGAACCCGAACCCTAACCCTAAGCCTAACCCTAACCCTTACCGGAACCCTAACCCAAACCTTAACTCTAACACTAACCCGAACCCTAAACCTAACCTAACACTAATCGAACCCTAATCCTAACACTAACCCGAACCTGAAATCCCACCCAAACACGAACCCTAAGCCTAAATCTAACACGAAATCAAACCCTAACCTAACCCGCACCTGAACCCGAACCCTAACCCAAACCCAACTTAACCCTAACCCTAATCTTGACCCTAACCCGAACCCGGACGCTAATCCTTACACTAAACCGAACCCTAACCCTAACCCCTAAACCTAACCCTAACACTAAAACTGAACCCGAACCTGAACTTAAAACCTAAACTGAACACTAACCCTAATGATTACTCTAACCTGAAACCAAACTCTAACCGTAAAGCGAACACCAAACCGAACCCTAAACCTAACGCAAACCCTAACCCAAACCCTAACCCTAACCCCAACCCGAACCCGTAACCGAAACTGAACCGTAACCCTAACACTTTAACCGAACCCTAAACCTAAATCTAACCCTAACCCTAACTGTAAGCCTAACCCTAACTCTATTCCTAATCCTAACACGAACTAGAACCGAAACCCTAACCCTAACCTAACCGACCAGACCGTAACCCTAATTGTAAACCGAACCCTAACACTAACCCTAACACTAACCCTATATCTAACCCTAACCCGAACCTAAACCTAAGCCTAACCCTAACCCGAACTTGAAACCTGAACCCTAATCCTAACCCTAACCCTAACCCTAACCCAAACACGAACCCTAACCCGAACCCGAACCCTTACTCTAACCCTAACCCGAACCCTTATCCTAACCCTACCCTAACCCTAACCCTAAACCGAAACCCAATCGTGAACCCGAACACTAACCTGAACCCTAACACTAACCCTAACCCTAACCTTAACCCGATCAAGAACCGTAACCCCAACCCAAACACTAACCCTCACCCTAACCCTATAACTAACCTAACCCGAACCCTATCCCGAAAGTGGACCCTAAACCTAACCCTAACCTAACCCAAACCCTAACCCTAACACGAACCCGAACCCTTACTCTAACCCTAACGCGAACCCTACCCCAAACCCTAACCCTAACCCTTAACCGAACCCGACCCGAACCCTAACTCTAACCCTAACATAAACCCAAACACTAACCAGAACCCTAACCCTAACCCTAAACCTAACCGTTACCCGAACGCTAACCCGAACCCTAACACTAACCCTAATCCTACCTAACTCTACCACTAACACTAACCCTTACCCGAACCCGACCCGAACCCTAACCCTAACCTTAATGCAACCCTAACCCGAACCCGAACCCGAACAATAACCCTAACCCTAACCCTAACCCTATCCGTAACCCTAACCCGAACACGAACCCCTAACACTAATTCAAACCCGAACCCCGAACCCGATCCCAAACCCTAACCCTAACCCTAAAACTAACACTAACCCCAACCTCGTAAACTAACCCGAACCTTAACCCTAAGCCCAACCCTAAACCTAAGCCTTACCAGAACCCTAACCCTAACCCTAATCCAAACCCTTACCCTAACCCTAACCCGACCGAACCCTAACTCTAAACTGAACCTGAAACGTAAGCATAACCCTAACCCTAACCCTAAACCGAACTGAACCCGAAAACTAAACCTAACACTAAAACGAATCCTAACCCTAACCCTAGCCCTAATCCTAAAACCTAACCCTAACCCAAACTCAAAACTGAACCCGAACCCTAACCTGAACCATAAATTTAACCCTAACGTTAACCCTAACCCGGAAACCGAAACCGAACCCTAACCCTAACCCTAACCCTAAATCGAAACCTAACCCTAACCCTACACTATGCGACCCCTAACCCTAACCCTAACCGAACCCTAACCCTAAACCTAACCCGAACCCGAACCCTAACCCAAACCGTTTCTAACCTGAAACCGAAACCCTAACCTGAACCATAACCCTAACTCTAAACCTAACCCGAACCCGAACCCTCAACCTAACCTGAACCCGAACTCGAACCCTAAACCTAACCCGACCCTAACCCTAATCATAACCCAAATCCTAACCCTAAACCTAAACCTAATCCTTATCTGAGGCCGAACCCTAACCCTAACCTGAAAACAAACCTAACCCTAACCCTAATAATAACCCTAACCTTAACCCTAACCCGAACCTGAAACCTAACCCTAACCCTAAACCGAATCCTAACCCTAACCCTAACCCTAATCCTAACCTAACCCTAACCCTAACCTGAACCCCAAACTGGAACCCGAACAGTAACCCTCACTAAAGCCTACCATAACCATAAACACGAACCCGAACACTAACCATAAACCTAACCCTAATCCGAACCCGAAACGGAACAGTACCCCTAACCCTAAAAATAACCCAAACCCTATCCTAACCCCTAACACTAACCCGAACACGAACACGAATCCTATCCTTAACCAGAACCCATAGCCTAACCCCAACCCTAACCCTAATTATAAACTTAACCCGAACCTGAACCCTAACCCTAACTCGAACCCTAAACCTGATCCTAACCCTATCCCTAACCTGAACCCGAAACCTAATCCTAAATCTAACCCTAACCCTAACCCTAAAACAAACCCGAACCCAAACCCTCACCCTAACCCTTACACTAACCCTAAACGGAACACGAACCCTAAGCCTATCACTAACCGAACACTAAACTAACTTAACCCTATCCCGAATCCGAACCCGAACCCTAAACCTAAACCTCACCCAAACCCTAAACCTGAACCCAATCCTACCCCTAACCCTAACCCTAAACCTAACCCTAAACCCTTACCCCTAACCCTAACCATAACCATAACCATAACCCTAAACCTAAAGCTAAACCTAAGCCTAACCCTAACCGTAACCATAACCCTAACCCTAATCCCAACCCTTACTCGAACCCAACCCGAACCCTAACCCTAAGCCTAATGAAAACCTGAACCCGAACCCAAACCCGAACCCAAACAGGAACCCGAACGCTAACCCTAACCCTTACCCTAACCCTAACCCAGAACCTAACCCTAACACGAACCCGAAACCGAAAATGAACACTAACCCTAAACCTAATCCTAACCCTAACCCTAACCCTAAACCTAACCCTAAACCCTTACCCCTAACCCTAACCATAACCATAACCATAACCCTAACCTAAAGCTAACCCTAAGCCTAACCCTAACCGTAACCATAACCCTAACCCTAATCCCAACCCCTTACTCGAACCCAACCCGAACCCTAACCCTAAGCCTAATGAAAACCTGAACCCGAACCCAAACCCGAACCCAAAACAGGAACCCGAACGCTAACCCTAACCCTTACCCTAACCCTAACCCGAAACCTAACCCTAACACGAACCCGAAACCGAAAATGAACACTAACCCTAAACCTAAACCTAACCCTAACCCGAACCCTAAACCTAACCCTAACCAAAACTCTAATCCGAACTCGAACCTGAACCCGAAGCCCTAAACTGAACCCCAACACTTACCCTAAACCTAACCCTAACCCTAACCTGAATCCGTAACCGAACCCGAACACAAATCCTAACCCCAACCATATACCCAACTCTAAACCCGAAACCTAACCCTAATGCTAACCCTATCCGAACCCTAACCCTAAACCCTAACCGAAACCCGAAACCGAACCCGAACACGAACCCTAACCCTAACCCTAACCCGAACCCTAACCCTAAACCCGAACGCGAACCCGTACATTAACGCTAACCCAAATCCTAACATAACCCAACCCTAACCCTAACAAGAACCCGAACCCGAACCCTAACCCTAACCTGAACAGTAATAACACTAACCCTAAACCTAAACCTAACCCTAACCCTAAACCGAACCCGAACCTGATCCTGAACACTAACCTGAACCCTAACCATAACCCCCTAACCCTAACCGGAACCCGAACCAGAACCCTAACCCTAACCCTAACCCTAAACCCTTACCCGTACCAGACCCGAAACCTAACCCTAACCATAACCATAACCCCGAATGCTAACCCGAACCCTAACCCTAACCCTAACCCTAACCCGAACATGACATTAACCCTAAGACGAACCCTAACCCTAACCCTAAACCTAAACCAAACCCGAACCCTCAACCTAACACTATCTCGAACCCGTACCCTAACCCTAAACAAACCCAACCGTAAGCCTAACCATAACCCTAACCCTAAATCTTAACCTAACCCTAACCCGAACACGAACTCGAAATCTAACACTAACGCAAAGCCTAAACCTAAATCTTAAACCTAACCCTAACCCACACCGTAACCCTAAAAATAATTCTAACCCTAATCCTAACCGTAAACCTACACAAACTGTCACCCAAACCCGACCCTAAACCTAACCCGAACTCAAACCCTAACACTGACCCTAACCCGAATGCTAATCCTAACCCTAACCCTAAACGAACCCGAACCTGAACCCGAACCATAAACTGAACCCTAACCCTAACCCTAACCTTAACCGTAACCCAATTCGTATCCCTAAACTGAACCCCGAACCCGAACCCTAATACAAACACTAACATTAACCCTAATCCGAACCTAACCAGATCACTAACCCGAACCTGGACCCTAACCCCTAAACCTAAACTGAACCCTAACTCTAACCCTAAACCTAACACTAACCCTAACCCTAACCCTAACACGAACCCGAACCCTAACCCTAAACCTAACCCTAACCCTAAACCTAACAGTAACCCTAATCCTAACCCGAACCCTAACCCTAACGTAAAACTAAACCTAACCCTAAACCGAACCCTAACCCTAAACCAAACCCTAAGCCGAAAACCTAACCCAAACACGAACCCAAATCGAACCGAACACTAAACCTAACCCTAACCCTAGCACTAAACCCAACCCTAAAACTAACACTAACCTAACCCTCACCCTAACCCTATCCAGAAACCTAACCCTTACCCGAACCCTAACCCTAACCCGAACCCTAACTCTAACCCAAACCCGAAACCTAACCCTAACTCTAACATAATCCTAACCCTAACCCTAACCCTAACGGTAACGCAATCCGATCCCTAACCCTAACTCTAACCCTTAACCTGAAAAGGCACCCGAACCCTAACCTTAACACTAACCCTAAGCATAACCCTAACCCTAACCCGAACCCTAACCCTAACCCTAACGAAAACCCGAACCCTAACCAAAACCCGAACCAAACCCGAACCAGAACCCTAACCCTAACCCTAACCCGAACCCTAACCCTAACCAAAACCCGAACCCTAACCAAAACCCGAACCAGAACCCTAACCCTAAACCTAACCCTAATACTAACCCCAATCCTAACCCTAACCCTAACCATAACCCGAAACCTAAACCTAACCCTAAGCCGAACCCTAAACCTAACCGTAAAACTAACCCTAACCATAACCCTAAACCTAACACGAACCCTAACACTAAACCTAACCTGAAACCTAACCCTATCCCTAACCATAACCATAACCCTAACCCTAAAGCTAACCCTAAGCCTAACCCTAAACCTAACCCTAACCCTAACCCTAACACTAACCCCTTACTGAACCCAACCAAACCCTAACCCTAACCCGAACCCAACCCTAACCCGAACGTGAAACCAAACTTTAACCCTAAACCCAAATCCTAACCCTAACCCAACCTAATTCTAACAAGAACCCGAACCCGAACCCTAACCTTAACCCGAACAGTAACACTAACCCTAAACCTAAACCTAACCCTAACCCTAAACCGAACACGAAACTGATCCTGAACACTAACCTGAACCCTAACCATAACCCTAACCCGAACCCGAACCCGAACCAGAACCCTAACCCTAACCCTAACTGTAACCCTAACCCTAACCCCTAACCCCTAACCCATAACACTAACCCTAACTCTAACCCTAACCCTCACCCTAACCCTATCCCTAAAACGAACCCTAAATCTAACCCTAACCAGAAACCTAACCCTAATTCTAACCCTAACCCTAACCCTAAACCTAACCCTAAAACTAACCCTAACCATAACCCTAACCCTAACACGAACCCTAACACTAAACCTAACCCAAACCTAACCCTAAAACTTACCCTAACCCTAACCCTAAGCCTAAGCCTAACCATAAACCTAACCCTAACCCTAAACCTAAGCCAAACCCGAACCTGAAACAAACCCGAAACGGAACCCTAACCCTAAACCTAAACCTAACCGTAACCCATTCCTAACCCTAAAACAAACTCGAACCTGAACCCGAAACCTAACCCAAACCCTAAAACTAACCCGAACCCTAACCCTAACCCTAACCCGAACCCGAACCCTAACCCTAATTAAACACTAACCCTAACCCTAACACGAACCCTAACCCGAACCCGAACCCTAACACTAAATCTAACCCTAACCCTAACCCTAACCCTAGCCCGAACACGTACACTAACCCTAACGCTAAACCTAACCCTAAACCTAACCCTAAAACTAACCCTAACATAGCCATAACCCTAACATGAACCCTAACACTAAACCTAACCAGAACCCTAACCCTAACCCTAACCCTAACCGTAAGCCTAAGCCTAACCCTAACCCCTAACCCTAACCCCTAACCCTAAACCTAACCCTAACCCTAACGTTAACCCTAAGCGTAACCGTAAACCTAACCTTCACCCTAAACCTAACCCGAAACCTAATCCAAACCCGAACCCGAACATAACCTAATCCTAACCCGGACCCTAAACCCTAACAATAACCTGAAACCTAAACCTAATCATAACCCTAACCCGAACCAGAACCCAAACCCAAACCCTAACCCTACCCCTAACCCTAAACCTAACCCTAAACCTAACCCAAACCCTAACATAACCCTAACCCAAACCCAACCTCGACCCCGGAAACCGAAACCGAACCGTAACCCTAACCCTAACCCTAACCGTAACCCTAACACTAATTCTAACCCTAACCGAACCCTAATCCTAACCCGAACCCTAACACTAAACCGAACCCTAACGCTTAAGCTAACCCGATCCCGAAACCTAAACCTAACACTAACCCTAAACCTAACCCTAAATCTAACTCGAACCCGAACCCAAACCATAACCCTAAACCAAACCCATATCCTAACACTAACCCTAACCCGAACCCTAAAGCTAACACTAACCTGAAACCTAATCGTATCCCCTAACACTAACCCTAACTCGAACGCTTAACCCTAACCGGAACCCTAACCCTAACCAAAACCCAAACCCTAACTCTAACCCGAAACCTAACCTAACCCTAACCCCGAACCAGAAACAGAACCCTAACCCTAAACCTAACACGACCCCTAAACCTAATCCTAACCGTAACCCTATCACGAACCCTAACTCTAACACGAACCCTAACCCTAACCCGAACACTAACCTAACCTTAACCCTAAACCGAATCCGAAACCTAACCCTAACCCTAACTCGAACCCGTACGCTAACCCTAAACCGAACCCGAACCATAACCTAACCCAAACCCTAACCCTAAACAAACCCTAACCCTAACCCGAACCCGAACCCGAAATCTAACAGTAAATCTAAACCTAACCGTAACCCGAACACTAAGCCTAACCCTATTCCGAAACCTAACCCTAACCTAACCAAACCGTAGGCATAACTCTAACCTGAACCCTAACCCGAACCCGACACTAACTCTAACACGAACCCTAACCCTAACCCCTAACCCGAATCCAAACTCCTACCCTAACCCTAACTCGAACCCCGTAGCCTAAACCTAAACCGAACCTGTACTGTAACCCTAACAATAACCCTAAGCGAACCCTAACCCTAACAGCAACCCAAACCCGAAATCTAACCCTAACCCAAAACCTAACCCTAAATCTTAACCTAAACCTAACACGAACCCTAACCCTAAACCTAAACCTAACCCAAATTGTAACCGTAAACCTAACCCGAACCATAACCCTAACCCAAACCCTAAAACTAACCCGAACCCAAACCCTAACCCGAACCCTAAACCGAACCCGAACCCTAACCCTAACCCTAAACCAAACCTGAACCTGAACCCAAACCATAAACTGAACCCTAACCCTAACCCTAACATTAACCGTAATCTGATTCCTAACCCTTAATCGAAAAGGAACCCGAACCCTAACCCAAACACTAACCTTAACCATAAACCTAACCCTAACCCATTCCCTAACCCGAACCCGAACCATAAACCTAAACCTAAACCGAACCCTAACCATAACCCTAACCTAACCCTAACCGAAACCCGAACCCGAATCCTAAACCTAACTAACCCTAACCCTAATTTTAACCGTAAACCTAACCCTAACCCGAACCCTAACCCTACCCGAATCCGAACCTGAACGCTAACCCTAACCCTCACCTGAAACCTAACCCTAAACCGATCCCCAAAACCTAACCCTAAACCTAATGCGAACTCGACCCCGACCCCGAACCCGAACCATAACCCTAACACTAACCCGAAACACCTAACCCTAAGCCTAAACCTAAACCTAACTTTAACCCTAACACTAACCCTAAACCTAACCTTATCCGGAACCAGAACACGAACCCGAAGCCTAACCCTAATTCTAACCCGAACCGTAACCCTAACCCTAACCCTAACTCTAACTTGTACATTAACCCTAACCCTAACCCTAACCCTAACCCTAAATTGAACCCTAACCCTAACCAAAACCTGAAACCTAACCCTAACCCAAAACCAAAATTAACCCTAACCCAAACCATAACCCTAACACTAACCATAACCCGAACCCTTAAGCTAACACTAACCTGAAACCTAATCCTAAACCTAACCCTATCCTGAAACCGAACCCTAACAACTAACCCTAAACCTAACCCAAACCACGAATCCGAACCCGAACCCGAACCCTAACCCTAACCCAAACCCCTAACACTAACACTAACACTACTCTAAACCTAACCCTAACCCTAAACCTAACCCGAATCCTAACCTAACCCGAACCCGAAACCAAACCTTATCCCTAACAAAAACCTAACCCTAACACTAACCCTAATCCGAACCCTAAATCTAACACTAACCTGAAACCTAATCCTAATCCTAACCTTAACCCTAACTCTAACCCTAAGCCGAACCCGAACCCTGAACCTAACCCGAAGACTAACCCTAACCCGAACCCTAATCCGAACCGTAACCCTAAACCTAACTCTAACCCTAACCCTAACCAATACCCAAACCCTAACCCTAACCATAAACCTAACCTAGTCCTAATTCGAACCCTAGCCCTAACACTAACCCTAACCTAACCTTAAATCTAACCCGAACCAGAACCCTAACCCTAAACCTAAACCAAACCCTAACACTAACACATTAATCCTAACCCTACCCCTAACCCTAACCCTACCTTAACCCTAACTCTAACCCGAACCCTAACCCGAACCCGAACCATAACCCTAACCGAACTCTAACCCTAACCCTAACCAAACACTAACCCGAACCGTAACCCGAACCCTAACTTTAACCCTAACAGTACCCCTAACCCTAACCCTAAACCTAAACGAACCCTAACTCGAACCCGAACCCGAACACGAAACCTAACCCTAACGCAAACCCTAAGCCTAACCCTACCCAAACCCTAACCAGAACACGATCCCGAACCTGAACCCTAACCCCAACCCTAACCCTAACCCGAAACAGAAACCTAACCCTAATCCTAATCTGAACCCGAACCTGAACCCGAACCCTAACACTAAACCTAAACCTAACCCTAACCGTAACCCTAACCCTAACACTATCTCTAACCCTAACCCTAACCCTGACCCGAACTCGACCCTTACCCCGACCCCGAACCCGAAAAATAAACCTAACCGTAACCAGAAACCTAACCTAATCCCTAACCTAAACCTAAGCCTAACCCGAACATTAACCCTAACCCGAACCCTAACCCGAACTTAACCCTAGCACTAACCTAGTTACTAACCTAGTTACTAACCCACACACAAACGGTAACCCTAACCCTAACCCGAACCCTAATCCTAAGCCGAAACCTAACCTAATCCTAACTCAAACCCTAACCCTAACCCTAACGATAGCCCTAACCTTAACCCTAACCCGTATCAGAACCCTAACCCTAAACCTAAACGAACCCTAACACTAGCACCCTAACCCTAACCCGAACCCTAACCCTAACCCTAACCCTAACCTGAACCCTAATCCTAACCGTAACCCTAACCCGAACCCGAACCTGAACACTAAACCTAAGCCTAACCCTAAAGCTAACCCTTACCCGAACCATAACCCTAACCCGAACCCGAACCCTAACACTAAACCTAACCCTAAACCGAACCGGAACCGTAAAGCTAACCCTAACGCTAACCCTAACCCTAACCTGAACCCGAACCCTAACCCTAAACCTAACTCTAACACTAACGAGAACCAAAACTGAACTCGAACCCTAACCTGAACCCTAACCCTAACCCTAAAGCTACCCCTAAGCTTAACCCTAACCCTAACCCTAACTCTAACCCTAACCTGCCCGAACCCGAATCAGAACCTTAACCTTGACCGGAACCCGAACCCTCACCCTAACACTAACCCTAACCATAACCATAACCCGAATTCTAAACCTAATCCGAACCCGAACCCGAACACTAACCCTAACCCAAACCCTAACAGTAACCCTAACCCTAACCCTCACCCTAACCCTAACCCTAAATGTAACCCGAACACGATCCCTAACACTAACCCGAACCCTAACCCTAATTCTTACCCTAATCATAACCCTAACCCTTACCCGAACCGTAAGCCGAACCGTAACCTGAACAATAACCCTAACCCTAACCCTAACCTCAACCCATACCGGAACCCGAACCCTATCCCTAAGACTAACCCTAACACTAACCCTTACCCAAACCCGAACCCGAACCCTAATCCTAAACCTAACACGAAACCTAACCCTAACCCGAACCCGAACCCGAACCCTAACCCTAACCCAAACCCCTAACCCTAATCCTAACCCTAATACTAACCTAAACCTAACCCTTATCCTAAACCTAAACCTAACCCTAAACCTAAACCTAACCCCAAACCAATCCGAACCTGAACCCGAACCATAACCTGAACCATAACCCTAACCCTAATCCTAACCGGAACCCGAACCCTAAACCTAAACCGAACCGGAACCTGAACCCTAACCCTAAACCTAAACCTAACCCTAACCCAAATCCTAACCCTAACACTAACCCGCACCTAAACTTGAACCCGAACTCTAACCCGAACCCTAATCCTAATCCTAAACCTAAACCTAACCCTAACCATAAACCTAACCCGAACCCGAAACCTAACCCTAAACCTAACCCTAAACCTAACCCGTACCCTAACCCTAACCCTAATCTAACCGAACCTTAACACGAACCCTAATCTGAACCCGAACCCAATCCGAAACCGAACCTTAACCCTAACCCGAACCCTAACCTAACCCGAACCCTATCCAAACTCTAACCCTACTCTATCCCTAACCCCAACCCTAACCCTATCCCTAACACTAACCAGAAATCTAGTCCTAACTGAAACCCTAACCCTAACCATAACCCTAACCCTTACCCTAAACCTAATCCTAATTCGCACCCAAACCCTAACCCTAACACAAACCCGAACCCTAAACCTAACCCTAAAGATAACCTAACCCTAACGTGAACCAGAACCTGAACCCTAACCTTAACCTGAACGCTAACCCTAACCCGAAACCTAACCCTTACCGTAACCCGAAACCTAACCCTAACCCGAACCCGGAATCTGAACACGAAACCTGAACCCAAATCCTAACCTAACCCGAAAACTAACCCTAACCTTAAATGTAACCCTAACCCTAACCCTAACCCTAACCAAACCGAACCCTAAACATAACACTAACCCTAAACCTAACCGTATCCCAATCCCGAACTCTAACCCTAACCCTAACTCTAACCCTAACCCTAACATGAACCCTAACCCTAAATTGAACCCTAATCCAAACCCTAACCCTAACCCTAACCCTAAATCTAATCCTAATCCGCACCCTAACCCTAACCCTAACACTAACACAAACAAAAACCCTTATCATAAACCGAACCCGAACCTGAACCCGAACCCTAACCTGAACCCTAACCCTAACCCTAACCCTAACACGAACCCTAACACAAACCCTAACACGAATCCTAACCCTAAATATAACCGAAACCGTAACCTTAACCCTAACCCTAAACCGAACCGAACCTGAACCTGAACCCTAACCTGAACCCTAACACTAACCCCAACCCTAACCAGAACCCGAAACCTAACCCTAACCGAACCCGAACCCTAACTCTAACCCGAACCCAAACCCGAACCTGGGCCCTAATCTTAACCCTAACACTAAATCTATCCTGAAACCTAACCCGAACAACATGAACCCTAACCCTAAACCTAACCCTAAACCTATCCCGAAACATAACCCGAACCTGAACCCCAACCCTAACCCTCAACCGAACCCTAAACCTAACCCTAACCCTAACCCTAACCTTTACCCCTAACCCTGACACGAACCGAAACCTAACCCTTACCCTAAACCTAACCCTAACCCTAACCCTAACCCGAACCCGAACCGGAACCGTACCCCTAACCCTAAAAATAATCCGAACCCTATCCCTAACCCTAACACTAACCCGAACCCGAACCCGAACCCTAACCTTAACCCGAACCCTAACTCTAACCCTAAGCCTAACCCTAACCCGAATCTTAACCCTAATCAGAACCCGAACCTGAACCCTAACCCTAACTCGAACGCTAATCCTGACCCTAACCCTAACCTTAATCCGAACCCGAAACCTAAGCCATAAGCCTAATCCTAACCCTAAAACAAACCCGAACCCGAACCCTAACCCTAACCCTTACCCTAACCATAAAACGAACCCTAACAATATGCCTAAAACTAACCGAACACTAACATAACCTAACCCTATCACGAACCCGAACCCGAACCCTAAACTTAACCATAAACTTAACCCTAAGCCTAACCCGAAACATAACCTAACCCTAACCCTAAACCTAATCCTTACCTGAGCCCAAACCCTAACCCTAACCTGAACCTAACCCTAACCCTTACCCTAACCCTAACCTAACCCCAAGCCTAACCCTAACCTTAACCCTAACGCTAACAGGAACCCGAACTCTACCTGAAACCTAACCCTAACACTAAACCGAAACCGAACCCTATACCGAACCCTAACCTGAACCCGAAACCTAAGCCGGAACGTGGACCCTAAACCTAACCCTAAACCGAACACTAAGACTAAACCAAATCCTAACCCTAAGCCTAAACATAACCCCTAAACCAAACCCTAACCTAAACACTAACCCTAACCCTAACCCTAACCCTAAACCTAACACGAACCCTAACCCTAACTCAAATCCTAACCCTATTCCTAACCCGATCCCTAATCCTAATCCGAACCCTAACCTCAACTCTAACCTGAACCATAACCCTAAACCTAACCCTTACCCGAACTTTACCCGAACACAAACCCCTAACCCTAACCCTAACCTTAACCCTAAACATAAATCTAAACCTAACCCTAACCCTAACCCGAACCCGAACCATAACCCTAACACTAGCCGAACGCGAACCCTAACTCCAAACCTAACCCTAACCCTTACCCGAACCCTACCTGTAACCCTAACCCTAACCCGAACCCGACCCCTAACCCTAAACCGAACCGTCACCTTAACCCTAACCCTAACCCTATCCTGAATCCTAACTCTAACCCTAACCCTAACACTAACCCGAACCTGAACTTGAACCCGAACCTTAATCTGAACCTTAACCCTAACCCTAACGTTAACCCTAAACCGAACACGAACCCAAACCCTAACCCAAGCCCTAACCGTAAACCGAACCCTAACCCTAACACTAACAATAACCGAACCCTAACCCTAACCCTAACCCTAAACCTAACTTTAAACCTAACCCGAACCATAACCCGAACCTGAACCTTAACCCTACCCATAAACCGAACACTAACACTCAACCTAACCCTAACCTACCCCTAAACCTAACCCAAACCCTAACCCTAACCCTAAACCTAACACGAACCCTAAACCTAACTCGAATCCTAACCCTATTCCCTAACCCGATCCCTAATCCTAATCCGAATCCTAACCCCAACTCTAACCTGAACCATAACCCTAACCCTAACACTCACTCGAACCTTACCCGAACACTAACCCTAACCCTAACCCTAACCTTAACCCTAACCATAAATCTAAACCTAACCCTAACCCTAACCCGAACCCGAACCATAACCCTAACACTAACCCGAACGCGAACCCTAACTCCAAACCTAACCCTAACCCTTACCCGAACCCTACCCGTAACCCTAACCCTAACCCGAACCCGACCCCTAACCCTAAACCGAACCATCACCGTAACCCTAACCCTAACCCCTATCCTGAATCCTAACTCTAACCTAACCCTAACCCTAAACCGAACCCTAACCCTAACACTAACACTAACGGAACCCTAACCCTAACCCTAACCCCTAAACCTAAACTTTAAACCTAACCCGAACCGTAACCCGAACCCGAACCTTAACCCTACCCATAAACTGGAAAACTAACACTAAACCTAACCCTAACCTAACCCGAAACCTAACCCTAACCCTAAACCTAACTCTAACCCTAACCCTATCCGAACCCTAACCCTAACCTTAACCTAAAACCTACGCCAATACCTAATCCTACCCCTAACCCTAACCATTACCTGATCCCGTCCAAACCCTAACCCTAAACCTAACCCTAAACCTAACCCTAACCCGAACCCGAACCCGAACCCTAAACATAACCAAACCCTAAACTTAACCCTATCCCGAACCCTAACCCTAACCATAACCATAACCGTAATAATAATCCGAACCCTAACCCTAACCCTAACACGAACCCTAAACCTAACACTAACCCTAACCCTAACCCTAAACTGAAACTTAACCGTAACCCTAACCCGAACTCGAAACCTAAGCCTAACCCTAAACCTAACTAAACCCGAATCTTAACCCTAATCGGAACTCCAACCCCAACCCTAACCCTAACACTAACCATAACCCTAATCCTAAAATTAATCCGAAACTGAACCCTCACACTTACTCGAACCCTAAACCTGACCCTAACCCTAACCTAACCCGAAACTGAACCCTAACCCTAACCCTAACCCTAACCCTAACCCTAACCCTAACCTTAACCTTAAACCTACGCCAAAACCTAATCCTACCCCTAACCCTAACCATTACCTGATCCCGCCCAACCCTAACCCTAAACCTAACCCTAACCCGAACCCGAACCCGAACCCTAAACATAACCAAACCCTAAACTTAACCCTATCCCTGAACCCTAACCCTAACCATAACCATAACCGTAATAATAATCCGAACCCTAACCCTAACCCTAAACACGAACCCTAAACTAACACTAACCCTAACCTAACCCTAAACTGAAACTTAACCGTAACCCTAACCCGAACTCGAAACCTAAGCCTAACCCTAACCTAACTAAACCCGAATCTTAACCCTAATCGGAACTCCAACCCCAACCCTAACCCTAACACTAACCATAACCCTAATCCTAAAATTAATCCAAAACTGAACCCTCACACTTACTCGAACCCTAAACCTGACCCTAACCCTAACCCTAACCCGAAACTGAACCCTAACCCTAACCCTAAACCCGAACCCGAAACCTAAACCTAACCCGAACCCTAACCCTAACCCTAACCCTAAACCGAACCCTAACCCTAAGTCCAACACTAACAGAACACTAACCTAAACCTAACCCTAAACCCAAAACCAAACCCGAATCCTAAACCTAACCGTAACCCTAACCCTAACCCTAACACTAATCCTTATCCGAGCCCAAATCCTAACCCTAACCTGAAAACCTAATCCTAACCCTAACCCGAAATCTAACCCTAACCTTAAACATAACCCGAACGCTATCCCAACCCCTAACCTGAACCGTAAACCTAACCCTAACCCTAACCCTAAACCGAAACCGAACTCTATCCCTAACCCAAACCCTAACACTAAGCCTAACCCTACTCCTAACACTAACCAAACCCTAAACCTAATCCTAACCTGAACCCTAAAACTAACCCTAAACCTAATCCTACCCCTAACTCGAACACGAACCTGAAACCTAAACCTAACCCTAACCCCTAACCGTAACCCTATCCCTAAACCTAAACCGAACCCGAACTCTAACCCTAACCCAAACCCTAAACCTAATCCTAACCCGAACCCCTAACCCTAACCCCTAACCCTAACCCTAACCCTAACCCGAACCCGAAACCTAAACCTAACCCTAACCCTAACCCTAACCCTAACCCGAACCCTAACCCTAAACCTAATCCTTATCCGAGCCCAAACCCTAACCCTAAAAAGAAATCAACCCTAACCCTAACCCTAACCATAACCTGAACCCTAACCCTTACCCGAACTGAAACTCTAACCCTAACCCGAACCCTAACCCTAATGCTAACCCTAACCCTAATTCTAACCGTAACCCTAACCCGATCCGAAACCTAACCGTAAACCTAACCTTAACCCTAACCCTAAACCTTACCCGAACCCTACCGGAACGCTAACCCAAACCCTAACCACAACCAAACGCTAACCAGAACCCTAACCCTAACCCGAAACCTAAGGCATAACTCTACACCTAACCCTAACAATTACCCTAAACCGACCCAAACCCTAACCCTAACCCTTACCCAAACACTAACCCGAACCCGGAACAATAACCCTAACCCTACCCTAACCAGAACCTTAAACCTAACCCTAAGCCTAATCCTAACCCTATCCTGAACCAGAACCCTAACACTAATCTAACCCGAACCCGAACCCTAAATCTTACCTGAACACTAACCCTAACCCTATCACTAACACTAACCTGATCCGTAACTCTAACCCTTACCCGAACCCCAACCCGAAACCTAACCCTAACCCTAACCCGAACCCTAATCCTATCCGTAACCCTACCCAAACCCGAACTCTAAACCTAACCCAAAACCTAACCCTCACCCTTACCCGAATCCGACTCTAACGCTAACCCTAACCATAAACATAATCCGAACGCTAACCCGAACTCTAACCCTAACCCTAACTCTAATCCTAACTCTACCCCTAACCCAAACCCTTACCCGAACCAGACCCGAACCTAAACCTAACCCTAACCCCTAAACCAAACATTAACCCGAACCCGAACAATAACTATACACAAACCCTAACCTTAACCAGAACCCTAAACCTAACCCTACCCCTAAACCTGAACCTAACCCTAACCCGAATCCGAACCCTAACCCTAACCCTAATCCTCACCGAAAGTGTACCCGAACCAAAAACATGAACCCGAACCTTAACCTTAACCCTAAACCTAACCCTAACGTTAACCATAACCCAAAACCGAACACAATCCCGAACCCTAACCCTAACCCTAAACCTAACCGGAAAGCTAACCCTAACCCTAACACTAAACCGACGCCTAAACTTAACCCTAACGGGAACCCGAACCCGAACCCGAACCCTAACCGTAAATCAAACACGAAACCTATCCCTAACCCGAACCCGAAACCGAACCCTAAACCTAACCCAACCCTAACCCTAAACCTAACCCTAACATGAACTCTAACCCTAACCGTAACCCTAACCTTAACCCTAACCCTAACCCTAACACTAACCAAATCCCCAAACCGATCCGAACCTGATACCGAACCCCTAACCTGAACCATAACACTAAACCCTAACCCTGACCCGAACCAGAAACCTCAACCTAAACAAAACCTGACCCGAAACATAAACCTAACCCGGAACCCTAACCCTAACCCTAACCCAAATCCTAACCCTAATCCTAACCCTAACCCGAACCCAAAAACTGAACCCGAACACTAAACTGAACCCTAATCCTTACTCTAACCCTAACCCTAAACCTAACCCTAAACCTAACCCGAACCCTAACCCTAACCCTAAGCAGAACCCTAAAACCAAAACCTCAACCTAACCCTTACCCTAACCCAGAACTCGAACCCTAACACTAATCCTAAACCGAAAATGAACACGAACCCTGAACCCTAACCCTAACGCGAACCTAAACCCAATAACTTACCCTAACCCTAACCCGAATCTGAACAATAACACTAACCCCTAACCCTAACCCTAACCCTAACCCTAACCAACCCTAAACATAACCCTAACCCCTAAACCGAACCCGAACCCTAACACTAATGCTAACCGAGCCCGAACCCTAACCCTAACCCTAACCCTAAACCGAACCCTAAACCGAACCGTAAGCCCTAACCCTAAGCCGAACCCTAATCCTAACCGTAACCCTAACCCGAACCCGAACCCTAACCCTTACCCTAACCCTAACCCTAACCCTTACCCAAACCCGACCCGAACCCTAATCCTAACCCTAACCATAAGCCGAACACTAACCCGAACCCTAACCCAAACCCTAACCCTAAACCTAAATCTAAACCTAACCCTAAACCTTACCCAAACCCGACCCGAAACCTAAACCTAAACCTAAACCTAACCCAAACCCTAACCCTAACCCGAACCCGAAACAATACACCTAACCCAAACCCTAACCCTAACCCAAATCTGAAACTTCAACCTAACCCGAACCCGAACCCGAACCCTAACCCTAACCCTAAACCTAACCCAAACCCTAACCCTAATCCGAACCCGAAACAATACCCCTAACTCTAACCCTAACCCTAACCAGAACCCTAAACATAGCCCTAACCCTAACCTTAACACGAACCCGATCCCTAACACTAATCCTAACCCGAACCCGAAACCGAATCCGAACCCTAACCTCACCAGAACCCTAACCCTAACTCTAACCCTAACACTAACCCTAAACCTTGCCCGAAAACTTAACGCAAACCCTAACACCAACCCTAATCCTAACACTAAAACTAACACTACCCCTACCCGTACACGACCCCGAACCCTAACCCTAAGCCTAACCATAACCCTAACCTTACCCGAACCCTAACCCTATCCCAATCCAAACCCTAAACCTAACCCTAACCCGAATCCGGAAACCTAACCCTAAACCGAACCCGAACCGTAACCCTAACACAAACACTAACCCTGAACGAACCTGAACCTGAAACCTAAACCTAAACCTAACCCGAATCCTAACACTAACCCTACCCTAATCCTCACCCTAACCCTAACCCGAACCCAAACATGAACCCGAACCCTAACCTGAACCCTAAACCTAACCCTAACGTTAACCCTAACCTGAAACCGAAACCAATCCCGAACCCTAACCCTAACCCTAACCCTAACCAGAAACCTAACCCTAACCTTAACACTAACCGACGCCTAACCTTAACCCTAACCCGAACCCGAACCCGAACCCTAAACCTAACACGAAACCTAACCCTAACCCGAACCCGAAACCGTACCCTAACCCTAACTAAAACCCTAACCCTAAACCTAACCCGAACCTGAACCCTAACCCTAACCCTAACCTTACCTTAACCCTAACCCTAACCCTAACACTAACCCTAACCCCAAACTGATCCGAACCTGATACCGAACCCTAACCTGAACCATAATACTAAACCTAACCGTGACCCGAACCCGAAGCTCAATCTAACCCAAACCTGAACCCGAAACTAACCCTAACCCGAACCCTAACCCTAACCCTAACCCAAATATTAACCCTAATCCTAACCCTAACCTGAAACCAAACCTGAACCAGAACCCTAACTGAACCCTAATACTTACCCTATTTCTAACCCTAACTGTAACCCTAAACCTAACCCGAATCCTAACCCTAACCCTAATCCTAAACCGAACCCGAACCCTAACACTAATCCTACCCCTAAACTGAACCCGAAACCAGAACCCTAACACTAACCCGGAACCTAAACCTATCCCTTACCCAAACCCTAACCTGAATCCGAACAACAACGCTAACCCTAACCCTAACCCTAAAACTAACCCTAACTCTAACCAGAACCCTAAACCTAACCTAACCTAACCCTAACCCAAACGCGAACCCGAACCCTAACGCTAAATACTAACCTAACCCGAACCCTAAACCTAAACCGAACCCTAAACCGAACCGTAACCCTAACCCTAACCCGAATCCTAATATTAAACGTAACCCTAACCCGAACCAGAACCCTAACCCTTACCCTAACCCTAACCCTAACCCTTACCCGAACCTGACCTGAAACCTAATCCTAACCCTAACCATAACCCGAATGCTAACCCGAACCCTAACCCTAACCCTAACCCCAAACCTAACTCTAAACCTAACCCTAAACCTTACCCGAACCCGACCCGAACCCTAACTTTAACCCTAAATCTTACCCAAACCCTAACCCGAACAACACTCCTAACCCTCACCCTAACCCTAACCAGAACCCTAAAACCTAACCTAAACCCTAACCTTAATCCGAACCCAATCCCTAACACTAATCCTAACCCGTAACCCGAAATCGAATCCGAACCCTAACCCTAACCTGAACCCTAACCCTAACTCTAACCCTAACACTAACCCTAACCCTTACCCGAAACCTAACACGAACCCTAACCCGAACCCTAAACCTAACCCTAAAACTAACACTAACCCCAACCTGTACACGACCCCGAACCCTAACCGTAAGCCTAACCCTAACCTTAACCCTTACCCAACCCTAACTGTCGCGACCCCTTGCCCACAAGGAAGACGCAACTCAGGAATCTTCTTTCAGCAGTTTATTCAGGCCCTGGTTTTGACATGTCTTTTAGCTTGTTTCTCTTTCTACTACTACTCCTACTACTACTCCTACTGCCACTACTCCTACTGCCACTACTCCTACAGCCACTACTCCTACTGCCACTACTCCTACTACTACTCCTACTACTACTGCCACTAATACTACTGCTGTGTGCCCCAGCCTTAATAAAACAGATAAAGCCCCAATGCACAACTGCCACGTGGACTTTTCTCATAGGGTGCCAAGTCACAGCGTGCCAACTCATTCTGATAAGGAGTTGTTTGTCACAGACTACAGCGGAAACCAGCGTCACTCTTGTAATGGCGGCCACAGTACACAGAAACGGCTCACTACACCTAACCCTAACCCGAATCCAACCCTAACCCTAACCCTAACCCGAATCCGAAACCTAATCCTAAACCGAACCCGAACTGTAACCCTAACACTAACACTAACCCTGAACCGAACCTGAACCCGAAACCTAAACATAACCCTAACCGGAATCCTAAACCTAACCCTAACCCTAACCCAAACCCTAACCCTAACCCTAATCCAAACATGAACCCGAACCCTAACCTGAACCCTAAACCTAACCCTAACGTTAACCCTAACCCGAAACCGAAACCAATCCCGAACCCTAAACCTAAACCTAAACCTAACCCGAAACCAAACCCTAACCCTAACAATAACCAATGGCTAACCCTAACCCTAACCGGAACCCGAACCCGAACACGAACCTAACCCTAAACCTAACACGAAACCTAACCATAAGCCGAACCCGAACCCGAAACCGAACCCTAACCCTAACACAAACCCTAACCCTAAACCTAACCCGAACCTGAAGCCTAACCCTAACCCTAACCCTAACCTTAACCCTAACCCTAACCCTAACACTACCCTAACCCCAAACCGTTCCGAACCTGAAACCGAACCCTAACCTGAACCATAACACTAAACCTAACCATGACACGAACCCGAAACCTCAACCTAACCCGAACCTGAAACCTAAACCTAGCCCTAACCCAAATACTAACCCTAATTCCTAAACCTAACCCGAACCCGATCCTGAACCCGAACCCTAAACTGAACCCTAATCCTTACCCTAACCCTAACCCTAACTGTAAAAATAAACCTAACCCGAACAGTAACCCTAACCCTAACCCTTACCCGAACACGACCCTAACCCTAACCCTAACCCTAACCCTAACCCTTACCCGAACAATAACCCTAACCCTAAGCAAAACCCTTACCCGAACCCTAACGCGAACCCTAACCAGAACCGGAACCGTAACCCTAAAACTAACACTAAACCCAACCCGTACACGACCCCGAACCCTAACACTAAGACTAACCCTAACCCTAACCCTTACCCGAACCCTAACCCTAACCCGAATCCGAACCCAAAACCTAACCCTAACCCGAGTTCCGAACCCTAACCCTAAACCGAACTCGAACCGTAACTCTAACACTAACCTTAACCCAAAACCGAACCTGAAGCCTTTAACCTAACCCTAACCCTAACTGAACCCTAACCCTAACCATAACCATAACCCTTACCCAAACCCGAGCCGAACCCTAACACTAACCCTAGCCGAACCCTAACCTAAACCCTAACCCTAACCCCTTACCCGAAGCCGAACCGAACCCTAACCCTAACCCTATCCGTAACCCTAACCATAACCCGAACCGTAACCCGAAACCTAACCCGAAACCTAACCCTAACCCGAACCCTAACGCTTACCCGAACCCGACCCGAACCCTAACACTACCTTAACCATAACCCTAACCCAAACCCTAACGCTAACCCTAACCGGAAACCTAACCAGAACCCTATCCTGAACCCTAACAATAACCCTAACCTTAACCCTAACCGTAACACTAACCCTAAACCCAAACCGATCCGAACCTGAAAACGAACCCTAACCTGAACCATAAACCTAATACTAACCCTAACCCGAACCCAAACCCTCAACCTAACCCGAACCTGAACCCGAACCCTAACCCTAACAAGAACTCTATCCCTGAACCTAACCCAAATCCTAACCCTAAACCTTACCTTAAAACTGCCTCGAAACTAAACCCGAACCCTAATCTGAATCCTAATCCTTACCCTAACCCTAACCCTAACCTGAAACCTAACCCTAACCCTAACCCTAACCCTAACCCTAACCCAAACTCGAACCCTAACGGAATCCTAACCCTAAACCTAACACTAACCCTAACCCTTACCCGAACCCGACCCGAACCCTAACCCTAAACCTAACCATAACCCGAACCGTAAGCCTAAACCTAATCCGAACCCTAACCGTAACCCTTACCCAAACCCTTACCCGAACCCGTCCTGAACCCTAAAACTAACCCTAACCATAAACCTAACTCTACCCCGAACCCTAACCTTAACCCTACCCGAACCCTAACCCGAACCCTGTCCTGAAGACTAACACTAACCCTAAACCCAACCCGTACCCGTACCCGAACCCTAACCCTAAGCCTAACCCTAACCCTAAGCCTTAGCCGAACCCTATCCCGAACCCTAACAATAACCCTAACACTAATATTAACACTAACCCTAACTCTAACCATAACCCTAAACCTAACCCCAACCCGAACCCTAACCATAAAACTAACCCGAACCATAAACCTAACCCGAACCCTAACACTAACCCTTACCCAAACCCTAACCCTATCCCTAACCCTAACCCGAACCCGAACCCTAACACTAACTCGAACACGTACCCTAACCCTAAACTGAACCCGAACCGTAACTCTAACCCTAACCCTAACCCTAACTCGAAGACGAACAATAACCCTAACCTGAATCTGAACCCTCAACCTAACCCGAACGAACCCAAACCAAAACCTTAACCCGAACCCTGACCCTAACCCTAACGGAAATCCTAACCCTAACCCTAACCTGAACCCTAAACTGAACCCTAATCCTAAGCCTAAACCTAACCCTAAATGTAACCCTAACTCTAAGCCGAATCCTAACTCTAACCATAACCCTAAATATAACCCGAACCCTAACCCTAACCCTAATCGAACCCTAACCCTAACCTTAACACTAACCCTTACCCGAACCCGACCCTAACCCTAACCCTAAACTTAACCCTAACCCCAACCCGTACCCGAACCTGACCCTAACCCGAAGCCTAACCCTAAACCTAACCCTTAACCGAACCCTAACCGAACCCTAACCCTAACCCTAACCCTAACCCTAACATTAACACTAACACTAACTCTAACCCTAACCCTAACCCTAAACCTAACCTGAACCCTAAACCTAACACGAACACTAACCCCTAACCCTAACCCGAACCGAACCCTAACTCTAACCCTTACTCGAAACCTAACCCGAACCCTAACACTAACCCGAACCGTAAAACTAACGCTAATCCGAACCCTAACCCTAACCCGAAAACTCTCCCGAACACTAAACCTAACCCTAACCCTAAACCTAACCCTAACCCGATCACAAAATCTAACCCAAACCTAACACTAAACCTAACCCTAAACCAAACCCTAATCCTAACCCTAACCCTAAACCTAAACCTAAACCTAACCCTCAACCTAATCCTAATCCGCACCCTAACCCTAACCCTAACACTAACCCGAACCCTAACACTAAACCTAAACCTAAAACTAACCCTCAACCTAATCCTAATCCGCACCCTAACCCTAACCCTAACACTAACCCGAACCCTAACCCTAACCCACACCCTAACCCTAACCCGAATCCGAACCCTAACCCTAACCCTACCCTGAATCCGAACCCTAACCCTAAACCGAAGCCAAACCGTAACCCTAACACTAACCCTAACCCTGAACCGACCCTGAACCCGAAACCTAAACCTAACCCTAAACCAAATCCTAACCCTAACCCTAAACCGAATCCTAACCCTAAACCTAACCCGAACCCAAACCTGAAACCGAACCCTAACCTGAACTCTAAACCTAACCCTAACGTTAAACCTAACCCGAAACCGAACCCAATACCGAACCCAAACCCTAACCCTAACCCGAACCCTAACGTTAACCTAAACATAACAGAAAACCTAACCATAACTCATCCCCGAAACCGAACCCTAACCCGAACCCTAACCCTAACCCTAACCCTAAGAAAATCCTAACCCTAACCCTTAACCGAACCCGACCAAAACCCTAACCCTAACCCAATCCGTAACCCTAACCATAACCCGAACCGTAACCCGAAACCTAAACCAAAACCTAACACTAACCCAAACCCTAACCCTTACCCGAACACGACTCGAACCCTAACACTAACCCTAAACATAACCCTAACCCTAACCCTAACCCTTCCCCGAACCCTAACCGAAACCCTATCCTGAACCCTAACCTTAAAACTAACCCTAACCCTAAACATAACCCTAAACCAAAACTGATCCGAACCTGAAACCGAACCCTAACCTGAATCATAACACTAACCCTAACCCTAAACCAAACCCGAAACCTCAACCTAACCGAAACCTGAACCCGAAACCTAACCCTAACCCGAACTCTAACTCTAACCCTAACCCAAATCCTAAAACTAAACCTAACCCTAACTCTAACCCGAACCCGAACACGAACCCTAAACTGAACCCTAATCCTTACCTTAAACCTAAACCTAACTGTAACCCTAACCCTACCCTGAAACCTAAACTTAACCCTAACCCTAACCCTAACCCGAACCCGAACCCTAACACAAACCCTAACCGTAACCTAACCCTAACCCTAACCCTTACCCGAACCCAACCCGAACACTAACCCTAACCGGAACCGTAACCCTAAACCTAACCCGAACCGTAACCCGAACCCTAACCCTAACCCTTACCCGAACCCTATCCGAACCCTAACCCTAACCCTAACAATAACATTAACAGTAACCCTAACTCTAACCCTAACCCTAACACTTAGTCTAACCTGAATCCTAAACCTAACATGAACCCTAAACCTAAACCTAATCCGAACCCTAACCCTAACCCTAACCCGAACCCGAACACTAACACTAACCCTTACTCGAACCCTTACCCTAACCCTAAACCTAACCCGAACCTGAACCCTAAATATAACCCTAACTCGAACCCGTACCCAAACCCTAAACCGAACCCGAACCATAACCCTAAAACTAACCGAAACCCTAACCCGAACCCAAACCCTAAACCTAACCCTAAACCTAAACCTAACCCTAACCCGAATCCAAACACTCAACCTAACCCAAACCCGAACCCGAACCCTAACCCTAACCTGAACCCTAACCCTAACCCTAACCCAAATCCTAACCCTAACCCGAACCCGAACCCGAACCTGAACCCGAACCCTAACCAGAACCCTAAACTTAACCCTATCCCTAACCCTAAATGTAACCCTAACACTAACCCGAACACTAACCATAACCATAACCATAACCCTAAACTGAACCCTTACCCTAACCCTATCCCTAACCGAACCCTAACCCTAACCCTAACCCAAACAATTACCGGAACCTGAACTGACACTAAACCTAACCCTAACACTAACCCTATCCCGAACCGTGAACCTAACACTAACCCGAACCCTAACCCTAACCCGAACCCTAACCCTAACCTTAACCCTAACCCTAAACCTATTAGTAATCCGAACTCTAACCCTAACCCTAACCCGAACCCTAACACTAAACCTAACACTAACCCTAATCCTAACCCGAACCATAACCGTAACCCGAACAATAACTCTAAGCCTAAACCAAACCCTAACCCGAACCCTAACCCTAGCCCTAACCCGAACTGTAATCCTAACCGTAACCCTAACCCAAAACCGAAACCTAACCCTAAACCTAACCCTATCCCTAACTGTAACCATAAACCTAACTCTAACCCTAACAGTAAACCTAACCCTAATCCTAGCCCTAACCGTAACCCTAACCCTAAACATAATCCCGTACCCGAATCCGACCCGAACCCTAACCTAACCCTAACCATAACCCGAACGCTAACCCGAACCCTAAACCTAACCCTAACCCTAACCCTATCTCTACCCCTAACCCTAACCAGAACATGACTCGAACCCAGAACCTAACGCTAACCCAAACCCAAACCGTAACCCGAACACGAACAATAACCCTAACCCTAACCTTATGCCCTAACCCTAACCAGAACCCTAAAACTAACCCTAACCCTAAACCTAACCCTAACCCTAACTCTAACCCTAACACTAACTCTAACCCTTACCCGAACCCTAACACGAACCCTAACCTGAACCCTAACCTAACAATAAGCATAACCCTAACCCTAAACCTAACCCTAACCCGAACCCTAACCCTAAACCGAACTCGAACTCTAACCCTAACGCTAACCCTAACCCTAACCCTAACTCTAACCCTTACCCGAAACCTAACACGAACCCTAAACTGAACCCTAACACTAACCCCAACAATAACCCTAAACCCTAACCCTAAGTGTAACGGTAACCGGAACCCTAAACCTAACCCGAACCCGAACCCGAACACTAACCATAACCCAAACCCTAACCCTAACCCTAACCCTAAACCTAAACCTAAACCTAATTCTAACCCTAACCCTAACGACAACCCTAACCCTAAACCTAACCCGAACCCTAACCATAACCCTAAACCTAACCCTAACCCTAACCCTAACAATCAACGTAACTCGAACACTAACTCGAAGACGAACCCGAACCCTAACCCTAAACCGAACAATAAATGTAACCCTAAACCTAAGCCGAAACCTAACCCTAACCCTAACACTAAGGCGAACCCAACCCTAACTCTAACACTAAAAGAACACTAACCCAAACCCTAACCCTAACCCTAACCCTTTCCCGAACCCGACCCGACCCTAACGCTAACCCTAAACCGAATCCGAACCCTAACCCTAACCGTAACCCGAACCCTAACCCTAACCCGAACCCTAACCCGAACCCTAAACCTAACCCTAACACTATTAATAATCCTAACTCTAACCCTAACCCTATCCCGAACCCTAAATCTAACCCTAACCCAAAGCCTAACCCTAAACCGATCCCTAAATCTAACCCTAACCCTAACACAAACCCTAACCCTAACCCGAACCCTAAACCTAACTCTAACCCTAAACCTAATCCTAACCCAAACACTAACCCTAACCCTAACCCGAACCCTAAACCTAACCCTAATCCTAACCCTAACCGTAACCATAACCCTAACCTTAACCCTAACCCGAACCCGAACCCTCAACCTAGCCAAACCCTAACACTTACCCTAACCTGAAATCCTACCCTAACCCTAAACCAAACCCGAACCGTAACCCTAACCCTAACCCGAACCCGAACCCGAACCATAACCCTAAGCCTAATCCTAACCCTAACCCTAAACCTAAACCTAACCCTAACCCAAACCCGAACCCGAACCCGAACCCTAACCCAAACCCTAACCCGAAACCTAACCCTACCCGTAACCCGAACCGTAATCCTAACCGTAACCCTAACCCGAACACGAAACCTAACCCTAACCCTAAACCTAACCCTAACCCTATTCGTAACCCTTACCCGAACCCGACCCGAACCTTAACCCTAACCCTAACCATAAACCTAACTCTAACCCTAAACCTAACCCTAACCCTTACCGTAACCCTAACCTGAACTCTATCCTGAAACCTATCCCTAACCCTAACCCTAACCCCAACCCGTACCTGAACGTGCACCCTAACCCTAACACTAACGTTAACCCCAACCCGGACCTGAACCCGAACCTTAACCCTAACCCTAACCATAAACCTAACTCTAACCCTAACCCTAACCCTTACCGGAACCCTAACCTGAACTCTATCCTGAAACCTATCCCTAACCCTAACCCTAACCCCAACCCGTACCTGAACGTGCACCCTAACCCTAACACTAACGTTAACCCCAACCCGGACCTGAACCCGAACCGTAACCCTAAACCTTACCCTAACCCTGACCCTTACCGGAACCCTAACCCGAACCCTAACCCTACACCTAACCCTAACATTAACACTATACCTAACTCTAACCCTAACCCTAACCCTGACCCTAACATGAAACCTAACCCTAACCCGAATCTTAACCCTAAACCTAACGGGAACCCTAACCTTAACCCTAACCCAAACCCGAACCCTATCACTAACACTTACACGAACCCTAACCCTAAACCTAATCCTAACCCTAACCCTAAACCTAACCCTAACCCTAACCCCAACCCGAACCCGAACCCTAACACTAACCCTAACCCTAAAACGAACCCGAACCCTAACCCTAACCCTAAAGCTAATCCTAACCATAACCCGAACGCTAATCCTAATCCGAATTCAAACCCTCAACCTAACCCAAACCCGAACCCGAACCCTAACCCTAACCCTAAACCTAAACTTAAACCTAACACAAATCCTAAACCTAACCCTAACCTGAACCCGAACCTGAACCCGAAACATAACCTGAACCCTAATCCTAACCCTGAACAAAACCCGAAACCTAACCCTAACCCTAAACCTAACCTTATCCCGAACCCTAACCGTAACCCTAACCCTAACCGAACCCTAACCCTAACCCTAAGCCTAAACGTAACACGAACCCTAACCCGAACACGAACCCTAAACCTAACCCTAATCCTAAACCTAATCCTAACACGCACACTAACCCTAACACTAACACTAACCTGAAACCTAACCCTAACCCTAAACCTAACCCTAACCGTCACCCGAACCCTAACCCTAATCCGAACACGAACCCGAACACTAAACCTAACCCAAACCCTATCCCGTACCCTAACCTTAACCTAAATCTAAACCTAATTCTAACCCTAACCCGAACCCAAACCTCAACCCTAACCCTAAACCTAACCCTAACTCTAACCCCAAAGCTAAACGTAACCCAAAAGCTAACCCGAACACGAACCCTAATAGTAGCCCTAAACCGAACCCTAACACTAACCATAACCCTAACCGTAACCCTAACCCGAACCCGAACCCGAACCCTAAACCTAACCCTAACCGAAACCCTAACCCTAACCCTATTAATAATCCTAACTCTAACCCTAACCCTAACCCGAACCCTAACACTAACCCTAACACTAACCCTAACCCTAACCCAAAACCTAATGGTAATCCGAACCATATCTCTAACCCTAACCCAAAACCTAACCCGAAACCTAACCCTAGCCGTAACCCGAACCATAATCCTAACCGTAACCCTAACTCGAACCCGAAACCTAACCCTAACCCTAACCCTAACCCTAACCGTAACCAAAACCCAAACGCTAATTCTAATCCGAATCCCAACCCTCAACCTAACCCGAACCCAAACCCGAACCCTAAACCTAACCCTAACCCTAACCCTAACCCGAAACCTAACCCTAACTGTAACCCTAACCATAACCATAACGCTAATCCTAATCCAAATCCAAACCCTCAAAATAACCCGAACCCGAACCCTAAACCTAACCCTAACCCAAATCCTAACCCTAACCGTAACCCGAACCCGAACCTGAACCTTAACCCTAACCCTAACCCTACTACTTATCCGAGCCCAATCCCTAAATCTAAACCGAAAACAAACCCTAACCCTAACTCTAACCCTAACCCGAACCCTAACCCTTACCGGAACCATAACTCTAACCCTAACCCGAACCCTAACCCTAACGCTAACCTGAACCCTAATTCTAACAGTAACCCTAACCCGAACCCGAAACCTAACCCTAAACCTAACCTTAACCATCAACCTAACCCTTACCCGAACCCGACCCAAACCCTAAGCCTAACCCTAAACATAACCCGAACGCTAACCCGAACCCTTACCTGAACCCTAACCCTAACCCTAACCATAACGTGAACCATAAACCTAAATGGAACCCGAACTCTAACACTAACCCAAACCCTAACCCTAAGCCTATATCTACTCCTAACCCTAACCCTAACCCTAAACCTAATCTTAACCCGAACCCTAACCCTAACCCTAACCCTAAACCTAATCCTAACACTAACCCTAAAACTTACCCTAACCCTAACACGAACACAAACCCTAACCCTAACCTTTACCCTAAACTGAACCCGAACTGGAACCCTACCCCTAACCCTAACTATAACCCGAAACCTAACCCTAACCCTAACACTAACCCGAACCCGAACCCGAACCCTAATCTTAACCCAAACCCTAACCCTAATCCTAACCCTAACCTTAAACCGAATCTTAACCCTAAAAGGAACCCGAACCCGAAACCTAACCCAAACCCTAACCCTAACCCTAATCCTAATCCTAACCTTAATCCGAACCTGAACTCTAACCCTAACTTGAACCCTAAACCTGACCCTAACCCTAACCCTAACCCGAACCCAAACCCTAACCCTAACCCTAAAACGAACCCAAAACTGAACACTAACCCTAACCCTAACCCTAACCCGAACCAGAACCCAAACCCTAAACTTAACCTGAAACCTAAACCTAAACCTAACCTTAAGCCTAAACCTAACCCTTACCCGAACCCGACACGAACCCTTACCCTAACCCTAACCATAACCTGAACGCTATTCCGAACCCTAACCCTAACCCGAACCCTAACTCTATCTCTACGCCTAACCCTAACAATTTCCCGAATCCGTCCGAACCCTAACCCTAACCCTAACCATACCCAAACCCTAAGCCGAACTCGAACAATAACACTAACCCTAAACCTAACCCTAACCCTAACCATAAGCCTAAACCTAATCTAAACCCTAACCCTAACCCTTACCCGAACCCGAACCCTAACACTAATCCTAACCTGAACCCGAACCCGAACCCTAAATCTAACGCGAACCATAACCGGAACCCTAACCCTAACCCTAACCCGAACAATAATCCTAACTGTAACCCTAACCCGAACCCAAACCCTAATCCTAACCCTAACACTAACCTAAACCATAACTCTAACCCTAATCCAAAACCTAACCCAAACCCTAACACTGACCCTAACCCTAACCCTAAAACTAACCCTAACACTAACTCAAACCCTAACCCGAACCTGAACAATAACCCTAACCCTAACCCTTACCCTAACCAGAACCCTAAACCTAACCCTAACCCTTAACCTAACCCTAATCCTAACCCTAACCCTAAACCTAAACCTAACCCTAACCCAAACCCGAACCCGAACCCGAACCCTAACCCAAACCCTAACCCGAAACCTAACCCTACCCGTAACCCGAACCGTAATCCTAACCGTAACCCTAACCCGAACACGAAACCTAACCCTAACCCTAAACCTAACCCTAACCCTATTCGTAACCCTTACCCGAACCCGACCCGAACCTTAACCCTAACCCTAACCATAAACCTAACTCTAACCCTAAACCTAACCCTAACCCTTACCGTAACCCTAACCTGAACTCTATCCTGAAACCTATCCCTAACCCTAACCCTAACCCCAACCCGTACCTGAACGTGCACCCTAACCCTAACACTAACGTTAACCCCAACCCGGACCTGAACCCGAACCTTAACCCTAACCCTAACCATAAACCTAACTCTAACCCTAACCCTAACCCTTACCGGAACCCTAACCTGAACTCTATCCTGAAACCTATCCCTAACCCTAACCCTAACCCCAACCCGTACCTGAACGTGCACCCTAACCCTAACACTAACGTTAACCCCAACCCGGACCTGAACCCGAACCGTAACCCTAAACCTTACCCTAACCCTGACCCTTACCGGAACCCTAACCCGAACCCTAACCCTACACCTAACCCTAACATTAACACTATACCTAACTCTAACCCTAACCCTAACCCTGACCCTAACATGAAACCTAACCCTAACCCGAATCTTAACCCTAAACCTAACGGGAACCCTAACCTTAACCCTAACCCAAACCCGAACCCTATCACTAACACTTACACGAACCCTAACCCTAAACCTAATCCTAACCCTAACCCTAAACCTAACCCTAACCCTAACCCCAACCCGAACCCGAACCCTAACACTAACCCTAACCCTAAAACGAACCCGAACCCTAACCCTAACCCTAAAGCTAATCCTAACCATAACCCGAACGCTAATCCTAATCCGAATTCAAACCCTCAACCTAACCCAAACCCGAACCCGAACCCTAACCCTAACCCTAAACCTAAACTTAAACCTAACACAAATCCTAAACCTAACCCTAACCTGAACCCGAACCTGAACCCGAAACATAACCTGAACCCTAATCCTAACCCTGAACAAAACCCGAAACCTAACCCTAACCCTAAACCTAACCTTATCCCGAACCCTAACCGTAACCCTAACCCTAACCGAACCCTAACCCTAACCCTAAGCCTAAACGTAACACGAACCCTAACCCGAACACGAACCCTAAACCTAACCCTAATCCTAAACCTAATCCTAACACGCACACTAACCCTAACACTAACACTAACCTGAAACCTAACCCTAACCCTAAACCTAACCCTAACCGTCACCCGAACCCTAACCCTAATCCGAACACGAACCCGAACACTAAACCTAACCAAACCCTATCCGTACCCTAACCTTAACCTAAATCTAAACCTAATTCTAACCCTAACCCGAACCCAAACCTCAACCCTAACCCTAAACCTAACCCTAACTCTAACCCCAAAGCTAAACGTAACCCAAAAGCTAACCCCGAACACGAAACCCTAATAGTAGCCCTAAACCGAACCCTAACACTAACCATAACCCTAACCGTAACCCTAACCCGAACCCGAACCCGAACCTAAACCTAACCCTAACCGAAACCCTAACCCTAACCCTTTTAATAATCCTAACTCTAACCCTAACCCTAACCCGAACCCTAACACTAACCCTAACACTAACCCTAACCCTAACCCAAACCTAATGGTAATCCGAACCATATCTCTAACCCCTAACCCAAAACCTAACCCGAAACCTAACCCTAGCCGTAACCCGAACCATAATCCTAACCGTAACCCTAACTCGAACCCGAAACTAACCCTAACCCTAACCCTAACCCTAACCGTAACCAAAACCCAAACGCTAATTCTAATCCGAATCCCAACCCTCAACCTAACCCGAACCCAAACCCGAACCCTAAACCTAACCCTAACCCTAACCCTAACCCGAAACCTAACCCTAACTGTAACCCTAACCATAACCATAACGCTAATCCTAATCCAAATCCAAACCTCAAAATAACCCGAACCCGAACCCTAAACCTAACCCTAACCCAAATCCTAACCCTAACCGTAACCCGAACCCGAACCTGAACCTTAACCCTAACCCTAACCCTACTACTTATCCGAGCCCAATCCCTAAATCTAAACCCGAAAACAAACCCTAACCCTAACTCTAACCCTAACCCGAACCCTAACCCTTACCGGAACCATAACTCTAACCCTAACCCGAACCCTAACCCTAACGCTAACCTGAACCCTAATTCTAACAGTAACCCTAACCCGAACCCGAAACCTAACCCTAAACCTAACCTTAACCATCAACCTAACCCTTACCCGAACCCGACCCAAACCCTAAGCCTAACACCCTAAACATAACCCGAACGCTAACCCGAACCCTTACCTGAACCCTAACCCTAACCCTAACCATAACGTGAACCATAAACCTAAATGGAACCCGAACTCTAACACTAACCCAAACCCTAACCCTAAGCCTATATCTACTCCTAACCCTAACCCTAACCCTAAACCTAATCTTAACCCGAACCCTAACCCTAACCCTAACCCTAAACCTAATCCTAACACTAACCCTAAAACTTACCCTAACCCTAACACGAACACAAACCCTAACCCTAACCTTTACCCTAAACTGAACCCGAACTGGAACCCTACCCCTAACCCTAACTATAACCCGAAACCTAACCCTAACCCTAACACTAACCCGAACCCGAACCCGAACCCTAATCTTAACCCAAACCCTAACCCTAATCCTAACCCTAACCTTAAACCGAATCTTAACCCTAAAAGGAACCCGAACCCGAAACCTAACCCAAACCCTAACCCTAACCCTAATCCTAATCCTAACCTTAATCCGAACCTGAACTCTAACCCTAACTTGAACCCTAAACCTGACCCTAACCCTAACCCTAACCCGAACCCAAACCCTAACCCTAACCCTAAAACGAACCCAAAACTGAACACTAACCCTAACCCTAACCCTAACCCGAACCAGAACCCAAACCCTAAACTTAACCTGAAACCTAAACCTAAACCTAACCTTAAGCCTAAACCTAACCCTTACCCGAACCCGACACGAACCCTTACCCTAACCCTAACCATAACCTGAACGCTATTCCGAACCCTAACCCTAACCCGAACCCTAACTCTATCTCTACGCCTAACCCTAACAATTTCCCGAATCCGTCCGAACCCTAACCCTAACCCTAACCATACCCAAACCCTAAGCCGAACTCGAACAATAACACTAACCCTAAACCTAACCCTAACCCTAACCATAAGCCTAAACCTAATCTAAACCCTAACCCTAACCCTTACCCGAACCCGAACCCTAACACTAATCCTAACCTGAACCCGAACCCGAACCCTAAATCTAACGCGAACCATAACCGGAACCCTAACCCTAACCCTAACCCGAACAATAATCCTAACTGTAACCCTAACCCGAACCCAAACCCTAATCCTAACCCTAACACTAACCTAAACCATAACTCTAACCCTAATCCAAAACCTAACCCAAACCCTAACACTGACCCTAACCCTAACTCTAAAACTAACCCTAACACTAACTCAAACCCTAACCCGAACCTGAACAATAACCCTAACCCTAACCCTTACCCTAACCAGAACCCTAAACCTAACCCTAACCCTTAACCTAACCCTAACCCTAACCCGAACCCGAAACCTAAACCTAACCCTAACCTGAATCCTAACCCTAACCATAACACTAAACCTAACCCTAAACCTAACCCTTACCCGAACCCTAACTAGAACCCTATCCTGAAACCTCACCCTAACCCTAACCCTAACCCCAACCCGTACCCTAAACCGAACCCTAACCCTAAGCCTAACCCAAACCCTAACATTTACCCGAACCCTACCCCGAACACTAACCAAAACCCTAACCCTAACCTTTACACTAACCTTAACGCTAACCCTAACCCTAACCCTAACCCTAACCCTAACCCTAACATGAATCCTAAACCGAACACTAACCCTAACCCTTACCCGAACCCCTACCCTAACCATAACCCTAACCATAAAACAAAACCTATTCGAAAGTAAAACCGAACCCTAACCTGAACCATAACCCTAACCCTAACCCTAAACCGAACCCTAACCCTAAACCGAACTAGAAACTTCAAACTAACCCGAAACTGACCAGAACCCTAATTCTAACACTAACCCTACCCCAAATCCTAACCCTAACCGTAACCCGAACACTCACACTAACCCTAACCATAACCCGAACCTAACCCTATCCTAAACCTAACTCTTAACCGAACACGACCCGAACCCTAACCCTAACCATAACCCGAACGCTAACCCGAACCGTAACCCTAAACCTAACCGAAACCCAAAACCTAACACTAACCCTTACCCGAACCCTAACCCAAACCCTAATCCTAACCCTAACCCTAAACCTAACCAGAACTCGAACCCTAACCCTAACCCGAACCCTAACACTAACCCTAACGCTAACCGAAAACCGAATCCGAACTTGAACCCGAACTCTAACCTGAAACATATCCCTAACCCTAACCCTAACCCGAACCCGAACCCTAATCCTAACACGAACCCGAACCATAATTCTAACCCAAATCCTAGCCCTAACCCTAACTCTAACCCTAACCCTAACCCGAACCATAACACGAACCTGAACTCTAATCCTAACCCTAACACGAACCAGAACCCTAACCCTAACCCTAACACTAACCAGTACCCGAACCCGAACCCTAACCCTAACCATAACCCTAACCATAACCCTAAACCTAACCCTACCCCTAAACCTAACCATAACCCGAACCCGAACTATAATCCTAACGATAACCCTAACCCTAACCCTACCAACAACCCTAACCCTAATTGAACCCTAACCTGAACCCTAACCCGAAACTGAACTCCAAACCTAACCCTATACTGATCCCTAACACTAACCCTAACCATAAGCTTAACCCTAACCCTAATCCTAACCGTAACACGAAGCCGAACCCTAACCCTAACTGTAACACTAACCAGAAACCTAAACCGAACCCTAACACTAACCATAACCCTAACCATAACCCTAAACCTAACCCTAAACCTAAACCTAACTGTAACCCGATCCCAAACTCTAACCCTAACCCTAACCCTACCACGAACCCTAACCCTATCTTGAACCCTAAACCTAACCCTAACCCTAACCCTAACACTAAACCTAATCTTAATCCGCACCCTAACCCTAATCCTAAACCTAACACTAACCCGACCCCTAACCCTAACACTAAACCTAACCCTAAACCTAAACCGAACCCTAAATCTAACCAGAAAACTAACCCTAACCCTAACCTGAACCCTAACCCAAAATCTAACCCTAAACCTAACCCTAACGATAAACCTTCCCCGAACCCGACCCGAACCATAACCCTAACCCTAATCCTAACAATAACCCTAACCCTACCCCTACCCCTACCCCTAACCCTAACCCCCACCCTAATCCTAACCCTAACCCTAACCCTTACCAGACCCGAACACTAACCCTAACCCTAACCATAACCTGAACGCTAACCCAAACTCTAACCCTAACCATAACCCTAAACCTAACTCTACCCCTAAACCTAACACTTACCCGAAAATGACCCGAACCCTAAGCATAACCCTAACCATAACCCAAAAAACCAAACCCGAACAATAAACCTAAACCTAACCCTAACCCTAACCCTAACCAGAACCCTAAACCTAACCCTAACCCTAACAGTAACCCGAATCTGAACGCTAACACTAATGTTAACCCGAACCCGAACATGAACCCGAATTTTAACCCTAACAATAGCCCGAACCCTAACCCGAACCCTAACCCTAAACCTAACCCCAACACGTACCCGAACCTGAACCCTAAACCTAAGCCTAAACCTAACCCTAAAACCTTACCCGAACCCTAAACCTAAACCTAACCCGAACCCTCACACTAACCCTAACCATAACCCGAACCCGAACCCTAAAGCTAACCCTAACCCTAACCCTAACCCTAAACATAACCCTAAACCTAACCCTAACCTGAACCCTTACCCTAACCCTAATGTTAACCCTAAACCGAACCCGAACCCGAAACCTAACCCTAACCCTAAACCTAACCCGAAACCTACCCCCAACCCTAACACTAACCGAAACCTAACCCTAACCCAATCCAGAACCCGAACCCTAACCCTAAAGCTAAAACGAAACGTAACCCTAACCCGAACCCGAAACCAAAACCTAACCCTAACCCAAACCCTAACCCTAACCCTAACCCTAACGCTAAACCTAAGCTGAACTCAAAACCTAAACCTAACCCGAACCCTAACCCTAACCCTAAAACGAACCTGAACCAAAACCCTAACCCTAACCCTAACAATAAATCTAACCCTACCCCTACCCATAACCCTATACCTAACCCTAACCCTAACCCTAACCCTAACCCTTTCCCGACCCGAACACTAACCCTAATCCTAACCCAATCCCGAACCCTAATTCTAAGCCAAATCCTAGCCCTAACCCAAACCCTAACCCTAACCCGAACCCGAACCCCAACCCGAACCTGAACTCTAAACCTAACCCTAAACCGAAACCTAACCCTAACCCTAACCATAAGCTTAACCCTAACCCTAATCCTAACCCTAACATGAACCCGAAAACTAACCCTAACCCTAACACGAACCTGAACCATAACCCTAACCCTAACCCTAACAATAAATCTAACCCTACCCCTACCCATAACCCTATACCTAACCCTAACCCTAACCCTAACCCTAACCCTTTCCCGACCCGAACACTAACCCTAACCCTAACCATAACATGAACGCTAACCCAAACCCTAACCCTCACCATAACCTTAAACCTAAGTCTACACCTAAACCTAACCCTTACCCAAACCCGACCCGAAACCTAACCCTTAACGTAACCCTAAACCCAACCCGAACCCGAACCCAAACCTTAACCCTAAGCCTAACCCTAACCTTAACCCTTAACCGAACACTAAACCGAACCCTAACCCTAACACTAACCCTAACCCTAACACTAACCGAAACCTAACCGTAATCCTAACCCTATCACTAATTCGAACCCTAACCCTAACCCTAACACTAACCGAACCCTAAACCTAACCCTAACCCGAATCTGAACCCGAACACGAACACGAACCCTAACCCTGAATCTAACCCGAACCCTAACCCTAACAAAATCCCTAACCCTAAACCTAAACATAACCCTAACCCGAACCCGAACCCTAAAGCTTACCCTAAACGGTACCTAACCCTAACACTAACCCTAACCCTAACCCTAACATTAACCCTAAACCTAAACCGAAACCGAACCTGAACTCGAACCCTTACCTGAACACTAAACCTAACAATAACCCAAACCCATACCCTAACCCTAACCCTAACACTAACCGAAACCTAACCCTCACCCTAACGCGAACCTGAACCCGAACACGAAAACGAACACGAACACGAAACCTAACGCTAAATCTAACACAAACCCTAACCCTTACCCGAACCCGAACCCTAAACCTTACCCTAAACCGATCCCTAACCCTAACCCTAAGACTAACCATAAACCTAACCCTAAACCGAACCCGAACCTGAACTCAAACCCTTACCTGAACACTAACCCTGACCCTAACCCTAAACTGAACCCGAACCAGAACACTAACCCTAACCCAAAACCAAACCCTAACCCTAACCCTAACACTAAAACTAATTCTTACCCTAACCCAAACGTGAACCCTAACCCTAACCCTAACCCTAAACGTAACACGAACCCTAAACTTAACACTAACCCTAACCTAAACCCGTACACGAACCCGAACCCTAATCCTAAACCTAACCCTAACCCTAACCCTAAACCTAACCCTAACCCTAAATGTAACCCAAATCCTAACCCTAACACTAACCCTAACCCCAACCCGTACCCGAACCCGAACCCTAACCCTAAGCCTAATCCTAAACCTAACCCTAACCCTTACCCACACCCTAACCCAAACCCTAATCCTAACACTAACCCTAAACTTAACACTAACCCTAATTCTAAACCTAACCCTAACCATAACCCTAAACCTTACCCGAGCCCGACCCGAACACTATCCCTAACCCTAACCCTAACCCGAAACCTAACCCTAACCCTAATCCTAACTCTAACCCTAACCCTCACCGTAACCCTAACCCTAACACGAAACCGAACCCTAACCCTTACCCTAACCTAATCCTAACCATACACCTAACCCTAAACCTAACCCTAACCCTAATACTCACACTAACTATAACCCTAAACCGATCCTGAACCAGAACACTAAACTTAACCAGAACCCTAATACACACCGTAACACTCATCCTAACCGTAACCGTAACCTGAACTCGAACCCTAACCCAAACCCTAACCCTAACCCTAACCCTAAACCTAATTCTAACCCTAACCCGAACCCTAAACCTAATCCTAACCCGAAACCTAACCCTAACCCTACCCTAACTCGAACCGTAATTCTAACACTAACCCGAACCCGAACCCTAACCCGAACCCTAACCCTAACCATAACCCGAACCCTAAACCTAACTGTAACCCTAACCTGAACCCGAATCCTAACCCTAACCCTAAACCGAACACTAACCCTTACCCGAATCGTAATCCGAACCCTAATCCGAACCCAAATCCTAACCCTAACCCTAACCCATACCCGTTTCTGAAACCGAAACCTAAACCTCAGCCTAAACCTAAACTTAACCCTTACCGAAACCGTAACCCGAACCCTAACCCGAACCCTAATTCTAACCCTAACCAAACCCCAACCAGTTTCCAAACCCGAACCCTAACCCTAAGCGTAAAACTAACCCTACGTCTAACCCTAAACATAACCCTAATCCTAACCCTAACCCAAACCCCAAACCCTAACCCTAACCCTAACCCTAACACGAAACCAAACCCTAACCCGAACCCGAACACTAACCCTAAGCCTAACCCTAACCCAAAACCTTACCTGAAACCTACCCCGAACACTAACCCTAACACATTAACACTAACCCTAACTCTAACCCTAAGCCTAACCCTAACCCTAACCTGAACCCTAATCTTAACCCGAACCCTAACCCTAAACCTAAGCGGAACCCTAACACAAACCCTAACCAGAACCCTAACACTAACCCTTACCCCAACCCTAACCCTAACCTCAAACCTAACCCGAATCCGAACCCTAATCCTAACCCTAAACCGAACCCGAACCGTAACCCTAACCCTAACATTAACCCTAACCCGAACCCGAACCCTAACCCTAACCCTATACCTAACCCTAATCCCAACCCTAACCCTAACAAGAATCCGAACCCTCAACCTAACCCGAACCCGAACCCTAAACATAACCCGAACCCTAAACCTAACCCTAACCCAAATCCTAACCCTAACCCTAACCCTAACCCGAACACTAACCTGAACCCTCATCCTAACCCTAACACTAAACCTAAATGTAACCCTAACCCTTACCCGAACCGGAACCTAAGTCTAACGCTACCCCTAACCCTAACCCTAACCCGAACCGAAACCCTAACCCTAACCCGAACCCTAACCCTAACCCCAACCCGTACCTGAAACCGAAACTGAAACCTAAGCATAACCCTAACCCTAACACATACCCGAACCCTACCCAAACCCTAACCCTAAACCTAACCCTAACATTAACACTCACCCTAACTCTAACCCTAACACTAACCCTAACCCTAAACCTACCCTGAACCCTAAACCTAACCCGAACCCTAAGCCTAACCCTAATCCGAACCCTAACCCTAACCCTAACCCGAACCCGAACCCGAACACTAACCCTTACCCGAACTATAACCCTAACCCTGAACATAACCCGAACCCGAACCCTAACCCTAACTTGAACTCGTACCCTAACCTAAACCGAAACCGAAGTGTAACCCTAAACCTAACCCTAACCCTAACCTGAACCCTAACCCTAACCCTAACCCTAACGCTATTAGTAATCCGAACTCTAAACCTAACCCTAACCCGAACCCTAACACTAACCCTAACACTAACCCTAACCCTAACCCTAACCGTAACAGTAACCCGAACCATAACTCTAAGCCTAACCCGAACGATAACGCGAACCCTAACCCTAGCCCTAACCCGAAACCGTAATCCTAACCGTAACGCTAACCAAAACCTGAACCCTGACCCTATCTCTAACCCTAACCCTGACTCTAACCCTTACCCGAACCCTAAAACGAACCCTAACCTGAACCCTAACACTAACCCTAACAATAACCTTAACCCTAACCCTAACCCTATCCCTAACCCGAACCCTAACCCTAACCCTAATCCGAAACCTAAACCTAAATCTAACCCTAAACCTAACCCTAAACCGAACCCGAACCTGAACCCGAACCCTAACCTGAACCTTAACCCTAACCCGAATCTGAACCCTAACCCTAAACCGAACTCGAATGCTAACCCTAACCCAAAACCTAACCCTAACACTAACGCTAACCTTAACCCTAACCCTAACCCAAAACCTAACCTGAACACTATCCCTAACCCTAACCGTAAACCGAACCCTAAAACTAACCCTAACCCTAACCCTCACACTAACCCTAAACCTAACCCTAACCTGATCCCGAACGCTAACCCAAACAGTGTCCCTAAACCTAACCCGAAATCGAACCCTAACCCTAACCCTAAACCTTACCCGAACACAACCCACAACCTAATCCTAAACCTAACCATAACCCTAAACCTAACCTGAAACTTAAACCGAACCCGAACCCTAATCCTAATCTTAACCCTAACCCTAACCCGAACCATAAACCTAACACTAACCCTAAACGTAACCGTAAACAGATCCCGAAATCTAACCCTAACACTAACCCTAAACCTAACCCTAACCCTAAACGTAACCCGAACTCTAACCCGAACATGAACCCTAACCTTAACCCTAAACCGAACCCTAAACCTAAAATTAAAAATACCTAACCCTAACCCGAACCCAAACCCTAAAACTAATAGTAATCCTAACGCTAACCCTAACCCTAAACTTAACACTAACCCTAACCCGACCCCTAACCCTAACCCTAACCATAACCCTAACCCTAAACCAAACCCGAACCCAAAACCTCAACCTAACCGAACCCAAAACATAACCCTATTCCTAACACTAACCCTAACCCTAACCCTAACCCGAACCAGAACCCTAAACCTAAACCTAAGCCTAACCCTAACCCTAAACCTAACCATAACCATAAACGTAACACTAAAACGAACCTGAACCCTCAACCTAACCCGAACCCGAACCCGAACCCTAACCCTAACCAGAACCGTAACCCTAACACTAACCCAAATCCAAACCCTAACCCTAACACGAACCCGAACCTGAACCAGAACCCTAACCTGATCCCTAATCCTAACCCTAACCCTAAACCTAAATGTAACCCTAACTGTAACCCGAAACCTAACCCTAACCCTAACACTAACCCTAAACCGAACCCTAATACTAACCCTAACCCTAACCGAACTCTAACCCTAACCCTAACCCAAACCCTTATCCGAACCCGGGACGACCCTAACCCTAAACCTAACCCTAACACTAACCCTAACCCTAACCCTAAGCATAACCCTAACCCTAACCCTAACACTAACCCTAACCCTAAGCATAACCCTAACCCTAACCCTAACACGAACCCGAACCCCCAACATATCCGAACCCGAAACCTAACCCTATCCATAGCCAAATCTTAAACCTAAACCTAAACTGAACCCGAACCTGAACCCGAACCCTAACCTGAATCCTAATCCTAACCCTAACCCTAAACCTAACTGTAAACCTAACCCTAACCAAAACCATAACCCTAATAGTAATCCGAACCCTAACCCTAACCCTAACTCGAACCAGTACCCTAACCCTAAACCGAACCCGAACCGTAACCCTAATCCTAACCGTAACCCTAATCCTAACCCTAACCCGAACCCGAACCCGGACGCTAACCCTAATCCTAACCCTATCCCTAACAGTAACCATAACCATAAACCTAACCCTAACCCTAACCCGAGACCGAACCCTCAACCTAACCGAACCCAAACCGTAAACCAAACCCTAACCCTAACCCTAACCCGAACCCGAACCCTAACCCTAACCCTAAGAGAAGCCTATTAGTAATCCGAACCATAACTCTAACCCTAACCCGAACTCGAACCCGAACCGTAGCCCTAACACTAACCCTAACCCTAACACTAACCCAAAACCGATCCGAACCTGAAACCGAACCCTAAACTGAATCATAACCCTAACCCTAACCCTAACCCGAACCCGAAGCATCAACCTAACCCAAACCTAAACCCGAACCCTACCCCTAACCCGAACTCTAACCCTAACCATAACCCAAACCCTAACCCTAACCGAACACTAACTCTAACCCTAACCCTAACCCTTACCCGAACCCGTCCCGAACCCTAACCGTTACCCTAACCCTAACCCTAACGCTAACCCGAACCGTAACCCTAACCCTAACCCAAAACCTAACCCTAACCCTAACCCTAACCGTTACCCGATCCTGACCCGAACCCTAACACTAACACTAACCCGAACCCGAACCAGAACCCTAAACCGAACACTAAACATAACCTTAACACTAACCCTAAACCTAACCCTAAACCGAACCCAAACCTGAACCCGAACCCTAACCTGAACCCTAACCCTAACCCTAACCCGAACCCTAACCCTAAACGGAACCCGAACTCTAACTCTAAACCAAACCCTAACCCGAACCCTAACCGTAACCTGAACCCGAACGATAACACTAACCCGAAACCTTACTCGAACCCGACCCAAACCCTAACCCTAACCCTAACCAAAACCCGAAACCTAACCCAAACCCGATCCCTAACCCTAAGCCTAACCCTAACCCTAGTCCTAACCCTAACCAGAACCCTAACCCTAACATGAAACCGAACCCTAAACCTAACCATGACCCTAACCCTAACCCGAACCCGAACCCTAACCTTAAACCTAACTCTAACCCTATCCTGAACCTGAACCAGAACCCTAATCTTATCCCGAACCCGAACACTGAGCCTAATGCTAACCCTACCCGTAACCGTAACCTGAACACTAAACCTAACGCGAATCCTAACCCTCACCCGAACCGTAACTCTAACCCTAACCCGAACCCTAAACCGAACCGTAACCTGAACCCTAACCCTCACCTAAACCTAAAACTAACCCTAAGACTAACCCTCACCCGAACCCGACCCGAACCCTAACCCTAACCCTAACCATAACCCGAACGCTAACCCTAACCCTAACCCGAACCTGAACCCAAACACTAAACCTACACGTATCCCTCACCCTAACCCGAAACCGAACAAAACCCTAACACTAAACCTTACCCCAACCCTACCTGAACCCTAACCCTAAGCCTAAACCTAACCCGAACCCTAAACGTAAACCTAACCATAACCCGAAACCTAACCCGAACCCTAACGCTAACCCTAAAAGTAACCCTAACCCTAACCCAAAACCTAACCCTAACCCTAACCCTAACCGTTACCCGATCCTGACCCGAACCCTAACACTAACACTAACCTGAACCCGAACCAGAACCCTAAACCGAACACTAAACATAACCTTAACACTAACCCTAAACCTAACCCTAAACCGAACCCAAACCTGAACCCGAACCCTAACCTGAACCCTAACCCTAACCCTAACCCGAACCCTAACCCTAAACGGAACCCGAACTCTAACTCTAAACCAAACCCTAACCCGAACCCTAACCGTAACCTGAACCCGAACGATAACACTAACCCGAAACCTTACTCGAACCCGACCCAAACCCTAACCCTAACCCTAACCAAACCCGAAACCTAACCCAAACCCGATCCCTAACCCTAAGCCTAACCCTAACCCTAGTCCTAACCCTAACCAGAACCCTAACCCTAACATGAAACCGAACCCTAAACCTAACCATGACCCTAACCCTAACCCGAACCCGAACCCTAACCTTAAACCTAACTCTAACCCTATCCTGAACCTGAACCAGAACCCTAATCTTATCCCGAACCCGAACACTGAGCCTAATGCTATCCCTACCCGTAACCGTAACCTGAACACTAAACCTAACGCGAATCCTAACCCTCACCCGAACCGTAACTCTAACCCTAACCCGAACCCTAAACCGAACCGTAACCTGAACCCTAACCCTCACCTAAACCTAAAACTAACCCTAAGACTAACCCTCACCCGAACCCGACCCGAACCCTAACCCTAACCCTAACCATAACCCGAACGCTAACCCTAACCCTAACCCGAACCTGAACCCAAACACTAAACCTACACGTATCCCTCACCCTAACCCGAAACCGAACAAAACCCTAACACTAAACCTTACCCCAACCCTACCTGAACCCTAACCCTAAGCCTAAACCTAACCCGAACCCTAAACGTAAACCTAACCATAACCCGAAACCTAACCCGAACCCTAACGCTAACCCTAAAAGTAACCCTAACCCTACGCCTAATCCTAAACCTAACCCTATCCCTAATCCTAACCCAAACCCTAACACGAAACCGAACCCTAACCCTAACCCTAACCCGAACCCGTACCCTAACCCTAACTCTAAATCTAACCCTAAACCGAACTCAAACCAGAATCCTAATCTTAACCCGAAACCGAACCCTCACCCTAAACCTCACAAGAACCCTAACCCCAAAACTAACCCGAACCAAATGCTAACCGTAACCCTAACCCCAAACCGAACCATAACCCTAACCCTAAACCTAACCCTAAACCTAACCCCAACCCGTACCCGAACACGAACCCTAACCCTAAGCCTAACCCTAACCCTAACCCTTACCCGAACCCTAACACGAAACCTAAGCCTATCCCTAACCCTAACCTTAACACTAACCCTAACTCTAACCCGAACCCTAACCCTAACCCGAACCCTAACCCTAACCCAAACCCTATCCCTAACCCGAACACGAACCCTAACCCTAACCCTAACCCTAACCCTAACCCGAACCCTAACCCTAACCGTAACCCGAAACCGAACCCTAACCCTAACCCGAACCCTAACCTTAAACCGAAACAGAACTCTAACCCTGACCCGAAACCTAACCCTAACCCTAATGCTAACCCTAACACAAACCCTTACCCGAACCATAACCCTAAACTGAACCCGAATCCTAACCCTAACCCTAACGCTAAACAGAACCGGAACCTCAACGCTAACCCAAACCTTAAAGTAACACTAAACCGACCGCGAACCCTAACCCTAAACCTAACCCTAACCCTAACGCGAACCCAAACCTGAAC
>NW_027551857.1:358657-408893 GCF_045843805.1 Urocitellus parryii
CCCGAACCCTAACCCTAACCTTAACCCTAACCTTAACCCTAACACTAACCCTAGCCCCTAACCCGAATCCTTGCCCGAACCTGACCCATACCCTAACCCTAACCTAACCCTAACCCAAACACTAACCCTAAACCTAAACATAACCCGAACCCGAACCCTAAACATAACCCTAACCCAAAACTGAACCCTAACCCTAACACTGACCCTAACCTAACCCTAACCCTAAACCTAACCCGAACCCGAAACCTAACCCTAAACCTAACTCGAACCCAAACCCTAAACCTAACCCAAACCCTAACCCTAACCCTAACCCTAACCCGAACCCGAACACTAACCCTAACCATAAACCTAAACGGAACCCTAACCCTAACCCTAACCCTAACAGTAATGCTAACCCTAAACCTAAAAATAACCCAAACCCTAATCTGATCCCGAACCCTAACCCTTATCTTAAACCCTAACAATAACCCTAAACCTAACCCTAACTCGCACCCTAACCCGAACCCTTACCCTAACCTTAACCCTAACCTTAACCCTAACACTAACCCTAGACCTAAACCTAACCTTTGCCCGAACCTGACCCGTACCCTAACCCTAACCCTAAAGCTAACACAAACCCTAACCCGAACACTAACCGTAACCCTAAACCTAACCCGAACCCGAACCCGAACCCTAAACATAACCCTAACCAGAAACTGAATCCTAAACCTAACCCTAACCCTAAACCTAAACCTAACTCTAAACCTAACTCGAACCCGAACCCTAACCTAACCCGAACCCTAACCCTAAGCCTAACCCAATCCCAAACCCTAACCCTACCCCGAACCCGAACCCTAAAACGAATTTGAACCATTGCCCTAACCCTAAACCGAACCCTAACACTAAACCAAACCTTAAACCTAAGCCTAACCCTAACCCTAATCCTAACACTAACACGAACACGAAACCTAACCCTAACCCTAAATCTATTCCGAACCCGAACCTGAACCCTAACCCTAACCCTAACCATAACCGGAAACCTAAACCTAACCCTAACCCTAACACTAACCCGAACCCGAACATGAATGCTAACCATAACTCGAAACATAACCCTAACCCTAACCCTTACCCAAAACCTAACCCTTACCCAAAACCTAACACGAACCCTAACCCTATCCCTAACCCTAACCTTAACACTAACCCTAACTCTAACCCTAACCCTAACCCGAAACCTAACCCTAAACCAAACACTAACCCTAACCCTAACCCGAACCCTAACCCTAACCCTATCACTAACCCGAACCCAACCCTAACCCTAAACCGAAACCGAACCCTAACCCTATCCCTAACCCGAACCCAACCCTAACCCTAACCCGAAACCGAACCCTAACCCTAACCCGAACCCTAACCCTAAACCTAACCAGAACTCTAACCCAATCCCGAAACCTAACACTAACCCTTATGCTAACCCTAACACAAACCCTTACCCGAACCATAACCCTAACCCGAACCCGAACACTAACCCTAACCCTAACCCTAAACCGAACCCGAACCCTAAACATAACCCTAACCCGAACGTGAACCCTAAACCTAATCCTAACCCTAACCCAAACAGTTACCCTGATTTAACCAGAAACTGAACCCAAAACCTCACCCTAACCTGAACCCGAACACTATGCCTAACCCAAAGCCCAACACTAACCCTCAACCTAACCCTATCCCAAACCCTAACCATAAGCCTAACCCTTACCCGAGCCCGAACCCTAACCCTAACCCTATCGCTAACCCTAACCCGAACACGAACCCGCATCCTAACCTTAACCCGAACCCTAACCCTTATCCTAACCCTAACCCTAACCCTAACCGTAACCCGAACCTTAACCCTAACACGAACCCGAACACTAAACCTAACAATAAACCTATCCCTAACCGTAACCCTAACCGTAAACCTAAACCTAATTCTATCCCAAACCCGAACCCGAACCCTAACCCTAAACCTAACCCGAATCCTAACCCTAACCCTAACCCTAAACGTATTGCGAACCATAACACGAACACGAACCCTAACTCTAACCCTAAACCGAACCCTAACATTATCCCTAACCCAAACCCGATCCCTAACCCTAACCCGATCACTAAACCTAACCCGAACGCTAACCCGAACCCTAACCCTACAATATCCCTAAACCTAACCCTAACCCGATCCCGAAATCTAAACCGAACCCTAATCCTAACCCTAACATTAACCCGAAACCTACCCCTAACCCTAACCCTTACCCTAACCCTAAACCTAATCCTAATCCACACCCTAAACCTAATCCTAACACTAACCCTAAACCTAACCCTAAACCTAAACCTAATTCTAACCCTTACCCGCACCCGAACCCAAACCCTAACCTGAACCCGAACCATAAACCTAACCCTAACCCTAACCATAAACGTAGCCCGAACACTAAGCCAAAAACGAAACCTAAACCTAACCATAAAACGAACCCTAACACTAACTCTAACCTTAAACCTAACCCTAACCCGAACCCGAACCCGAACCCTAAACCTAACCCTAACCCTAACCCTATCCCTAACCCTAACCCGAAACCGAGCTGTAACCCTAACTCGAACCCGAACCCTGACCCTAACCCAACCCTAACCCTAACCCAAAACAAACCGAACACTAACCCAAACAAGAACCCTGACCCTAACAATAAACAAAACCCTAACCCTAACCATAACCTTAAACCTAACACTAACCCGAACCCGAACCCGAACACTAAACCTAACCCTAACCCTACCGTAACCCGAACCAGAGCCCTAACCCTAATCCGAACCTAAACCCTGACCCTAACCCTAACCCTAACCCTTAATCGACTGTTAACCCTAACCCTAACGCTAACCCGAACGCGAACCCTAAACCTAACCCTAACTCGAACCCGTACCCTAACCCTAAACCAAACCCGAACCGTGAACCCACCCCTAACCCTAAACCTAAACTGAACCCGAATCTGAACCCGAAACCTAACCCTAGCCAAAACCCTAACCCTAACCGTACACCTAACCCTAACCAGAATCTAAACCGAACCCGAACCTGAACCTGAACCCTAACCTGAACCCTAACCCTAACCCTAACACTAACCCTAACCCGAACCCTAACCATAAACCGAACCAGAACTCCAACCCTAACCCAAACCCTAACCCTATCCCTAATACTAACCCTAACCCTAACACTAACCTAAAACCTAAACCGAACCCGAACCCTAATCCTAAACTTAAACCGAACAGTAACACTAACGCTAACCCTAACCCTAACCCTAACCCTAACTCGCACCCTAACCCTAACCCTAAACCTAACCCTTATCCTAACTTTAACATGAACCCGAATCCTAACCTGAACCCTAATTGTAACCCTCACCCTAACCCTAACCCGAAACCTACAACGAATTTGAACACTAACCCTAACCCTAAACCGAACCATAACCCTATACCTAACCCTAATCCTAAGCCTAAACCTAACTCTAATCCTAACCCTAACACGAAACCGAACCCTAACCCTAACCCTAACTCTATACCGAACCCGAACCTGAACCCTAACCCTGTCCTAACCCTAACCCACACCCGAACCCTAAACCTAACGCTAACTGTAACCGAACCCTAACCCTAACCCTAACCCTACCCTTACCAGAACCCGACCCGAACACTAATGCTAACCCTAAACCGAACCCTAAACCCTAACCCTAACCCGAACCCTAACTCGAACCATAACCCTAACCGTAGCCCGAACCATAACCCTGACCCGAACCCAAACCCGAACCCTAACCCTAACCCTTACCCGAACCCGACCCGAACCCTAAATCTAACCCTAAACCTAAACCTAAACCTAAACCTAACCCTAACCCGAACCCGAAACCGAACCCTAAACCTAACCCTAACCCTAACCTGAACCCGATCCCTAAACCTAACTCTAACACTAACTCTAACCCTAAACCGAACGCTAACCTTAACCCAAACCGTAACTCTAACCTAACCCGAACCCTAAACCGAACCCTAAACCTAACCCTAACCCAAACCCTAATCCTAACTGTAACTCTAACCCGAACGCGAAACCTAACCCTAACTCTAACCCTAACCCTAACCCTAACCCTTACCCGAATGCGACCCGAACCCTAATCCTAACCATAACCCTAACTCTAAACCTAACCCTAACCCTAATCCTAACACCAAGCCTAATCCTAACCCTAAACCTAACCCCAACCCGTATGCGAACTCGAACCCTAAAACTAAGCCTAACCCTAACCCTAACCCTTACCCGAAACTAATCAGAACCATAACCCTAACCCTAACCCTAACCCTAACACTATCCCAAACACTAACCCTAACCCTAACCCTAACCAAACCCGAACCCTCACCCTAATACGAACCCTGAACCTAACCCTAAGACGAACACTTACCCTAACCCGAAACCTAACCCTTACCCGAACCCTAACCTTAACACTAACCCTTATGCGAATCCTAACTCTAACCTTAACCCTAATCCGAAACCGAACCCGAAACCTAAACCTAACCCTAACCCTAATCCTAACCTGAATCCTAACCCTAACCCTAACCCTAAACCTAACACTAACTGTAACCGGAACTCAAACCTGAACCCGAATCCTCACCTGAAACTTAACCCAAACCCTAACCCTAACGGTAACCCTGACCCTAACCGAACCCTAACCCTAATCCTAACACTAACCGAACCCTAACCCTAACCCTAACCCGAACCCGAACACCAACCCTAACCCTAAACCTAACACGAAACTTAAGCTAACCTGAACCCGAAACCGAAACATAACCCTAATCCAAACCCTAACTGTAACCCTAACCCGAACCCGAATCTGAACCCAAACTCTAACCCAATGCTAACACTAACCGTAACCCGAACCCGAACACTAACACTATCCCGAACCCTAACTCTAACCCTAACTCGAAACATAAACCTAAACCTAACCCTAAACCTAAGCCTAGCCCTAACCCTAATCCTAACACTAACACGAACCCGAACCCTAAATCTAACACTAAATCTATCCCAAAACCGAAACTGAACCCTAACACTAACCATAACCATAACCCGAACCTTAATCCTACACTTAACCCGAACATGAACCCTAACCCTAACCCGAAACCTAACCATAAACCTAACCCTAACCCGAACACTAATCTGAACCCTAACCATAACCCAAACCCTAATCCTAACCCTAACCGTAATCCTAACCCAAACCCAAACCCTAACCCTAACCCGAACCTAACCCCCTGCAACCCTAACCCTAACCCTAACCCTAACCTGAACACTAACCTGAACCCTAACCATAACCCTAACCCTAACTGCAACCCTAACCCTAACCCTAACCCTAACCTGAACACTAACCTGAACCCTAACCATAACCCAAACCCTAACCCTAACCTTAACCCTAATCGTAACCCAAACCCGAACCATAACACAAAACCGAACCCTAACCCTAACTGCAACCCTAACCCTAACCCTAACCCTAAACTGAACCCGAACCTGAACCCGAACCCAAACCCGAACACTAACGCTAACCCTAACACTAACCCCAATACTTAACCGAACCTGAACCCTAAACCTAAGCCGAACCCTAACCCTAACCCTTACCCGAACCATAACCATAACCCGAGCTCGAACCCTAACCCTAACCCTAACCCTATACCGAAACGGAACCGTAATGCTAACCCTAACCCTAACCCTAACCCTAAGCAGAAACCGAACCCGAACCCGAACCCTAAACCTAACCCTAAAACTAACGCGAATCCAAACCTGAACAAGAACCCTAACCTGAACCCTAAAACTAACCCAAAGGTTAAACCTAACCCGAACCCGAACCCGAACCGTAACCCTAACCCAAACCCTAAACCAAACCCTAACCCTAACCCTAACCCTAACCCGAATCCTAAACCTAACCCTTACCGAACCCTAACACGAACCCTAATCCTACCCTATCCTTAAACCTAAACCAAACCCGATCCCGAAATATTACCCTAACCCTAACCCTAAACCTAATCTAACTTGAAACCTAATCCTTACCCGAACCCTTACCATAACCCTAACCCTAACCCTAAACCTAATCCTAATTCGCACCCTAACCCTAACCCGAACACTTACCCGAAAACTAACACTAACCCTAAAATTAACCTTAACCCTAACGAGAATCCGAACCCGAACCCTAACCTTAACCTGAACCCTAACCCTAACGCTAAATCAAACCATAAAAGTAACCCGAAACCTAACCCTAACCCAAACCCGAAACCGAACACTAAACCTCACCCAAACACTATCACTAACCCTAAACCTAACACTAAAACTAAACCTAATTCTAACCCTAACCCGAACCCGAACCCAAACCCTAACCCTAACCCTAAACATAACCCGAACACGAACCCGAACACGAACCCTATCCCTAACTCTAAAATGAACCTAACCCTAAAGCTAACACTAAACCTTACCGTAACCCTAACCCGAACCCTAACCTGAACCCTAAACGTAACCCTAACCCTAACCCTAACCCGAACCCTAACCCTAACACTAACGCTAACCCTAACCCGAAACCTAACCCGAACCCTAACCCGAACCCTAAACCGAACCCTAACCCTAACCCTAACCATAACTCTACCCCTAACCCTGAATGTAACCCGAACATGAAACCGAACCATAACACCAACCCTAACCCTAACCCTGACACTAACCCTTACCCAAACCATTAACCAGAACCCTAATCTTAACCCGAATCAGAACCGTCACGCTAACCCTAACCCTAAGCCTAACCGTAAAACTAACCCTAAACCTAACCCTAACCGAACCCTAACCCTAACCCTAACCCAAACCCTAACCCTTACCCGAACACTAACCCTAACTTGAATCCTAACCCTAACGCTAACCCTAAACCAAAATCTAATCCTAATCAGCACCCTAACCCTAACAATAACACTAACAACAAACCTAACCATAACCCTAATCCTAACCCGAATAATAACCTGAACCCTAACCCTAACCCGAACACGAACCCTAACCCGAACCAGAACCCTAACCCTAACCCTAAACCTAATCCTAAACCGAACCCTAACCTGAACCCGAAACCTAACTTGAACCCTAACCCTAAATGTAACCCTAACCCGAAACCTAACCCTAAACCGATCCCGAACTCTAAAGCTAAACCAAACCCTAAACCGAACCCGAACGCTAACCCTAACCCTAACCCTAACCCGAAAGTAACCCGAACCCGAACCCTAACCCTAACCGTAAATCGAATCCTAACACTAACCCTAACCCTAAACGTAAACCGATCATAACCCTAACCCTAAACCCAACCCGTACCAGAACCCGAACACTAACCCTAAGACTAACCCTAACCCTAATTCTTATTCACACTCTAACCCAAACCCTAACCCTAAACCTAATCCTAACCTTAACAATAACCCTAACTCTAACCCTAACCCTAACCCTAACCCTAACCCGAACCCTAACCCTAACCCAAACTCTAACCCTAACCCTAACTTGAACCCTACCCTAACCTTAACCCCAACGGTAACTCTAACCCCAACGCGATCCTTAACTCGAACCTAACCCTAACAATGACCCTAACGCTAACCCTAAACCTACTCCTAACCCGAACCCTTACCCTAACCTTAAACCCAACACTAAACCCTAACCCTAACCCGAACCCTAACCCTAACCGAACCCGAACGCTAACCCTAACCCAAACCCTAATCCTAACCCTAACGCTAACGCTAACCCTAACCCGAAACCTAACCCGAACCCGAACCCTAAACCTAACCGTAAACGGAACCCAACCACTGAACCTAACACTAAACCTAAACCTAACCCTAACTCAAACCCTAACACTAACCCTACACCTAACCCTAACCCTACTCAGAACCCGAACCCTACACCTAAACTTAACCCTAACCCTAACCCTAACCCTTAAACGAACCTAAGCCGAACCCTAACCTAGCCCTAACCATAACCTTAACACTAACCCTAACTCTAACCCTAACACTAACCCTAACCCGAACCCAAAACCTTACCCTAACCCAAACCCTAACCCTAACCCTAACAGTAACCCTAACCCGAAACCTTACCCGAACCCTAACCCTAACTCGAACCCTTACCCGAACCCTAACCCTAACCCTAACCCCAATACAAATCCTAACGGTAACCCTAACCCGAACCCGAACCCTAACCCTCAACCTAACCCTAACCATAACCCGAACCCTAACCCTAACCCTAACCCGAACCCTAAAACTAACCCGAAACCTAACCCTAACACTAACCCTAAACTGACCCCGAACCTATAAACCGAACCCTAACTTGAACCCTAACCCTAACACGAATCCTAACACTAAACCGAACCCGAACTCTAACCCTAACACAAACCCTAACCTTAACCCTAACACTAAACCTAATCCTAACCGTAACCTGAAACCTAACCCAATCCGGAAACCTAAACCTAACTGTAAACCGAACCGTAACACTAACCTTAACCTTAACCTAACCCTAACCCTAACCCTAAACCTAACCCAAACCCTAACCCTAGCCTTAACCCTAACCCTAACACTAACACTAACCCTAACCCAAAACGTAACCCGAACCCTCACCCTAACCCTAATCCTAACCCCAACCCATAACCGAACCTGAACACTAACCCTAACCCTAACCCTAAACCTAACCCTAACCCTAACCCTAACCCTAACTCTAACCTTAACGCGAAACCAAACCTGAACCTGAACCCTAACCTGAACCCTAAAACTAACCCTAACGTTAACCCTAACTCGAACCCGAACACGAACACGAACCCTAACCCTAAACCTAACACGAAACCGAACCCTAACCCTAAAACTAACCCTAACCCTAAACCTAACCCCAAACCGATCCGAACCTGAACACGAACCCTAACATGAAACATAACCCTAACCCTATCCCTAACCCGAACCCGAACCCCTAACCCTAACCCTAACCCGAACCCTAATCCTAACCCTAAACCAAATCCTAAACCTAACCCTAACCTGAACCCTAACCTGAAACCTAATCCTAACCCTAAACATAACCCTAACCCTCACCCTAAACTTAACCCGAAACCGAAACTTAAACCTAACCCTAATCCTAACCCTAACCCTAACCCGAACCCTAACCCTAACCCTAACCCTAACCCGAACCCTAATCCTAACCTTATCAATAACCCGAACCCGAAGCCTAACCCTAACAATAACACTAACCCTAACAATAATCCGAAACCTAACCCTAACCCTAACCCGAACTCTAAACCTAACCCTAACTCTAACCCTAAACCTAACCCTAAACCGAACCCGAACCTGAACCCGAAAACTAATCTGAACCCTAACCCTAACCGTAACCTTAACCCGAACTCTAACCCTAAACCTAACCCTAAACCGAACCCGAATCTGAACCCGAAAACTAATCTGAACCCTAACCCTAACCGTAACCTTAACCCGAACCCTAACCCTAAACCGAACTCGAACTCTAACCCTAATCAAAACCTAACCCCTAACCCTAACACTAACCCTAATCCTAACCCTAAGCCGAAATCTAACCCGATCCCGAACACTAACATTAACCGTAAACCGAAACCTAACCCTAAACCTAACCCTAACCCTAACCCTAAACCTAAGCCTAAAACTAAATGTAACCCGAACACTAACCCTAACCCTTAACCGAACCCTAACCCGAACCCTAACCCTAATTCTAACCCTAACCCTAACCCTAAACCTAACCTTAATCCTAACCCCAACCAGTACCCAAAACCAAACCCTCATTCTACGCCTAACCCTATCTTTAACCCTTAACCAAACCCAAAACTGAACCCTTACCCTAACCCTAACCCTAACCTTAACACTAACCCTAAACCTAACCCTAACCCTAACCCGAAACCTAACCCTAACCTAACCCTAACCCAACCCTAACCCTAACCCTAACCCTAACCGTAACCAACCGTAACTTTAACCCTAAACTGATCCCTAACCCGAACCCTAACTCTAACCCCAACCTGAAACCCTAATCCTAACATTAACCCTAACACGAACCCGAACCCTAACCCTAATAATAACCGTAACCATAACACTAAACCTAAACCGAACCCTAACCCTAACCCTACCCCGAACCCTAAACCTAACCCAAACCCTAAACAGAACCTGAACCTGAACCCGAACCCTAAACTGAACCATAACCCTAACCCTAACCCTAAACGGAACCGTAACCCTAACCCTAACCCTAACCCTAACCCTAACCCTAATCCTAACCCTAACCCGAATCCTAACCCGATCCCGAGCCATAACCCTAACCGTAAACCGAACCCTAACACTAACCCTAACATCAAACCTAACCCTAACCGTAAACCTAAACCTAACGCGAACCCTAACCTTAACTCCAACCCTAAAACTAACACGAAACCTAACCCTAACCCTAACCCTAAACCGAACCCGAACCTGAACCCGAACCCTAACCTGAACCCTAAGCCTAACCCTAACCCTAACCCGGACCATAACCCTCAACCAAACCCGAAATCTAACCCTAACCCAAACCGTAACCCTAACCATAACGCTAACCCTAAAACTAACCCTAAACCGAAACCTAACCCAATCCGGAACCCTAACCCTAACCGTAAACCGAACCCTAAAACTAAACTTAACATTAACCCTAACCCTAACTGTAACCCTAACTTTAACCCTAACCCCAATGCTAACACTAAACTTAACCCTAAACGCAACCCGAACCCTAACCCTAACACTAACCCTAACCACAACCCGTAACCGAAACCGAACAGTAACCCTAAGCCTAACCCTAAGCCTAACCCGAACCCGAACCCGAACCCTAACCCTAAACCTAACCCTAACACTAACGCGAACCCAAACCTGAACCCGAAACCTAACCTGAACCCTAAAACTAACCCTAACGTTAACCCTAAACCGAACCCGAACACAAAAACGAACCCTAACTCTAAACCTAACATGAACCCTAACCCTAACCCGAACATGAACCCGAAACCTAAAGCTAACCCAAACCCTAACCCTAACCCTAACCCTAATCCTAAACCTAACCCAAAACCGACCCGAACCTGAACACGAACCCTAACATGAACCATAACCCTAACCCTATCCCTAACCCGAACCCGAAACCTAACCCGAACCCAAACCCTAATCCTAACACTAACCCAAATCCTAAACCTAACCCTAACCCGAATGCTAACCTGAAACCTAATCCTAACCCTAAACATAAGCCTAACCCTAACCCTAAACCTAACCCGAACCCGAAACCTAACCCTAACCCTAATCCTAACACTAACCCTAACTCTAACCCTAACCCTAACCCTAAACCTAACCGAACCCTAACACTAAACCTAACCCTAACCCGAATCCGAACCCAAACCGAACCCTAACACTAACCGAACCCTAAACCTAACAAGAACCCTAACCGGAACTCGAACCCTACCCTATCCCTAAACCTAACCATAACCCGATCCCGAAATCTAACCCTAACCCTAACCCTAAACCTAACACTAACCCGAACACTAATAGTAAACCGAAACCTAACCCTAAGCCTAACCCTACACCTAATCCTAGTTGGCACCCTAACAATAACCCTAACACTAACCCGAACACTAACCCTAACCGTAAAACTAACCCTAACCATACGAGAACCCGAACCCAAAACCTAAACTTAACCTGAACCCTAACCCTAACCCTAAACCTAACCCTAACCAAAACCCAAAACCTAACCCTAACCCGAACCTGAATACGAACACTAAACCTAACCCAAACCCTATCCCTAACCCTAAAACTAACCCTAAACCTAAACCTAATTCTAACCCTAACCCGAACTCGAAACCAAACCCTAACCCTAACCCGAACCCGAAACCTAAACCTAACCCTAACCCTAACCCTAAACTTAACCCGAACACTAACGCGAACAGGAACCCTAACCCTAACCCTAAACTGAACCCTAACCCTAACCCTAACCCTAACCCTACCCTAACCCGAACCTGAACCCTAACCCTAACCCTAACCCAAACACTAATCCTAACCGTATGCCTAACCCGAACACGAACCCTAACCCTAACAATAACCCTAACCCTAACCCTAACCCTAAACCGAACCCTAAACCTAACCCTAACCAGAACCCTAAACCTAACCCTTACTCTAACCCTAACCCTAACACTAAACCAAACCCGAACCTGAACCCAAACCCTAACCTGAACACTAACCCTAACCCTAAATCAAACTATAAACGTAACCAGAAACCTAACCCTAACCCGAACCCGAATCCGAACACTAAACCTAACAAAACACTATCACTAACCCTAAACCTAACCCTAAACCTAAACCTAATTTTAACCCTAACCCTAACCCTAACCCTAAACCGAAACCGAACCCAAACCCTAATGCTAAACTTAACCCTAACCCTTTTAGAATCCAAACCTGAACCAGAACCCTAACCTGAACACTAAAACTAACCCAAACGTTAACCCTAACCCTAACCCGAACCCGAACTGAACCCTAACCCTAACCCAAAACCTAATCCTAACTCGAACCTTAACCCGAACCCTAATCCTACCCTATCCCTAAACCTAAACCAAATCCGATCCCGAAACCTTACCCTACCCTAACCCTAAACCTAACACTAACTTGAACCCTAATCCTAACCCGAACCCTAACCCTAACCCTAACCCTAAAACTAAACCTAATCCTAATTCGCACACTAACCCTAACCCTAACACTTACCCGAACACTAACCCTAACCCTAAAACTAACCTTAACCCTAACGAGTACCCGAACCCTAACCTTAACCTGAACCCTAACCCTAACCCTAAATCAAACCATAAACGTAACCCGAAACCTAACCCTAACCCGAACCCGAATCCGAACACTAAACCTGACCCAAACACTATCACTAACCCTAAACCTAAACCTAATTCTAACCCTAACCCGAACCCGAACCCGAACCCTAACCCTAACCCTAAACCTAACCCGAATCCTAAACCTAAACCTAATCCTAACCCTAACCCTAACCCTAACCCTAAATATAACCCGAACACGAACCCGAACACGAACCCTATCCCTAAATCTAAACTGAACCCTAACCCTAAACCTAACACTAAACCTATCCGTAAACTTACCCGAACCCTAACACTAACCCTAACACTAACCCAAACCCTAACCCTAACCCTAAGACTAATCCTAACCCTAACACTAACCCAAAACCTAACCCGAACCCGAACCCTAACCCTAACATTAAACCGCACCGTAACACTAAACCTAACCCTAACACTAACCCTAAACCTAACTCACCCCATAAACCTAACCCCTAAACCTAACCCTAATCCTAACCCTAACCCGAACCCAAACCCTAACTTTAACACTAACCCTAACCATAACACTAGCCCTAGCATTAACCCTCACCCTTGCCCGAACCCGAACCTGGACACTAACCATAACCCAAACCCTAACCCTAACCCTAACTCTAACCCTAACCCGAATCCTAACCCTAAACATAACCCTAACCCGAACCCGAACCATAACCATAACCCTAACCCTAACCCTAACCCTAACCAAACCCGAACCCTAACCCTGCCCCGAACCCAAACCTGAACCCTAACCCTAACCTTAACTTTACCCCTAACCCTAAACGTAACCCGAACACTAACCCGAACATGAAACTGAAGCCTAACACTAACCCTAACCCTAACTCTAACAATAACACTTACCCAAACCATAACCAGAACCCTAAACTTAACCCGAATCAGAACCCTCACGCTAACCCTAACCCTAACCCTAACCGAAACCCTAACCATAACCCTAACCCGAAACCTAACCCGAACCCTAACCCTAACCCTAACTCTAAACCTCACCCGAACCTGAACCCGAAACCTAACTTTACCCTAACCCTAAACCTAACCCTAAAACGATCCCGAACGCTAACCCTAACCCAAACCCTAACCCTAACCCTAAGGCTAACCCGAACCCGAACCATAACCCTAACCGTAAACCGAACCCTAACACTCACCCTAACCCTAAACCTAACCCTAACTCTAACTCAAACCCTAACACTAACACTAAACCTAACCCTAACCATAACCCGAACCCGAACCCTAAACCTAAACTTAATCCTAAACCAAAACCTAACCCTATCCCTATCCCTAACACTAACCCTAACCCTAACCCTAACCCTACGCCTAACCCTATCCCTAACCCTTAACTGAACCCTAACCCGAACCCTAACCATAACCCTAAACCTAACCATAACCATAACACTAAACCTAACTCTAACCCTAACCCTAACACAAATCCTAACCCGAAAGCTAACGCTAACCCAAACCCTAACCCTAATCCTAACCCTAACCCTAACCCGAACCGTAACTCAAACCCTGACCGGAACCCTAATCCTAACCGTAACCCTAACAATACCCCCAACCCTAACCCTAACAGAAACCCTAATCCGAACCCTAAACCTAACCCTAAATCGAACCCTAAACCTAACCCTAAACATAACCCTAAACCTAACCCTAACCCGAACCCTAACCCGATCCCGAACCCTAACCCTAACCGTAAACCGAACCCTAAGACTAACCCTAACATTAACCCTAACCCTAATCCTAACCCGAACCCTAAACCAAACCTTAACCCTAAACCTAATGCTAACATTAAACCGAACCCTAAACATAAACCAAACCCTAACCCTAACCCTGACCCCAACCCGTACCCGAACCCGAACACTAACCCTAAGACTAACCCTAACCCTAATTCTTATTCACTCCCTAACCCAAACCCTAACCCTAAACCTAATCCTAACCTTAACACTAACCCTAACCTAACCCTAACCCTAACCCTAACCCTAACCCTAACCCGAACCCTAACCCTAACCCAAACTCTAACCTTAACCCTAACTTGAACCCTACCCTAACCTTAACCCCAACCGCAACTCTAACCCTAACGCAATCCCTAACCCGAACCCTGAACCTAAACCTAACCCTAAACCTAACCCTTACCCGAACCCGACTCGAACCCTAACCCTAACCCTAACCATAAACCGAATGCTAACCCGAAACCTAACAATAACCCTAACCCTAAACCTAACCCTAACCCTAACTCTAACCAGGACCCTAAACCTAAGCCTAACACTAACCCGAACCCAAACCCGGACACTAACCCTAAACCAAACTCTAAACCGAACCCTAACCCTAACCCTAACACTAACAGACCCCTATCCCTAACCCTAACCTCAACCCGAACCCGAAACCGATCACGAACCCTAACCCTAAAACTAACACGAGACCTAACCCTAACCCGAATTCGAACCCGAAACCTAACCATAACCCAAACCCTAACCCTAACCCTAACCCTAACCCTAATCCTAAACCTAACTCGAACCCGAACCCTAACCCTAAACCAAACCCTAACCATAAACCTAACCGAAAACCGATCCAAACCAGAACCCGAACCATAACCTGAACCATAACCCTAACCCTAACCCAAACCTAAACCTAACCCTAAACTGAACACTAACCTGAAACCTAATCCTAAACCTAACCCTAACCGTAACCCTAACCCGAAACCTAACCCGAACCCGAGACCTTACCCTAACACTAATCCTAACCCTAACACTAAGCCGAACCCTAACCCTATCCCTAAACTAAACCCTAACCCTAACCCTAAACCTAACCGTAACCCGAATGCGAACCCGAACCCTAAACCTAACCCTAATCCTAACCCTACCCGAACCCGAGCCCTAACCTTAACCCGAACCCAAACCCTAACCCTAACCCTAACCCGATCCCGAACCCTAACCCTAACCCTAAATCGAACCTGTACCCGAACCCCTAAACCGAACCCGAACCGTAAACCTAAACGTAACACTAACCCTAACCCGAACCCGAACCTGAACCCTAACCCTAAATCAAACCCTAACCCAACCGTAACCCTAACCCTAACCCTAAAACGAACCCGAACCTGAACCCAAACCCTAACCTGAACCCTAACCCTAACCATAACCCTAACCCTAACCTAACCATAACCATAACACTAAACCTAACTCTAACCCTAACCCTAACACATATCCTAACCCGAAACCTAACGCTAACCCAAACCCTAACCCTAATCCTAACCCTAACCCTAACTCGAAACGTAACTCAAACCCTAACCGGAACCCTAATCCTAACCGTAACCCTAACAATACCCCCAACCATAACCCTAACAGTAACCCTAATCCGAACCCTAAACCTAACCCTAAATCGAACCCTAAACCTAACCCTAAACATAACCCTAAACCTAACCCTAACCCGATCCCTAACCTGATCCCGAACCCTAACCCTAACCGTAAACCGAACCCTAAGACTAACCCTAACATTAACCCTAACCCTAATCCTAACCCGAACCCTAAACCAAACCTTAACCCTAAACCTAATGCTAACACTAACCCTAACCCTAAACATAAACCGAACCCTAACCCTAACCCTAACCCCAACCCGTACCCGAACCAGAACAATAACCCTAAGACTAACCCTAACCCTAATTCTTATTCACTCCCTAACCCAAACCCTAACCCTAAACCTAATCCTAACCTTAACACTAACCCTAACTCTAACCCTAACCCTAACCCTAACCCTAACCCTAACCCGAACCCTAACCCTAACCCAAACTCTAACCTTAACCCTAACTTGAACCCTACCCTAACCTTAACCCCAACCGCAACTCTAACCCTAACGCAATCCCTAACCCGAACCCTGAACCTAAACCTAACCCTAAACCTAACCCTTACCCGAACCCGACTCGAACCCTAACCCTAACCCTAACCATAAACCGAATGCTAACCCGAAACCTAACAATAACCCTAACCCTAAACCTAACCCTAACCCTAACTCTAACCAGGACCCTAAACCTAAGCCTAACACTAACCCGAACCCAAACCCGGACACTAACCCTAAACCAAACTCTAAAACCGAACCCTAACCCTAACCCTAACACTAACAGACCCCTATCCCTAACCCTAACCTCAACCCGAACCCGAAACCGATCACGAACCCTAACCCTAAAACTAACACGAGACCTAACCCTAACCCGAATTCGAACCCGAAACCTAACCATAACCCAAACCCTAACCCTAACCCTAACCCTAACCCTAATCCTAAACCTAACTCGAACCCGAACCCTAACCCTAAACCAAACCCTAACCATAAACCTAACCGAAAACCGATCCAAACCAGAACCCGAACCATAACCTGAACCATAACCCTAACCCTAACCCAAACCTAAACCTAACCCTAAACTGAACACTAACCTGAAACCTAATCCTAAACCTAACCCTAACCGTAACCCTAACCCGAAACCTAACCCGAACCCGAGACCTTACCCTAACACTAATCCTAACCCTAACACTAAGCCGAACCCTAACCCTATCCCTAAACTAAACCCTAACCCTAACCCTAAACCTAACCGTAACCCGAATGCGAACCCGAACCCTAAACCTAACCCTAATCCTAACCCTACCCGAACCCGAGCCCTAACCTTAACCCGAACCCAAACCCTAACCCTAACCCTAACCCGATCCCGAACCCTAACCCTAACCCTAAATCGAACCTGTACCCGAACCCTAAACCGAACCCGAACCGTAAACCTAAACGTAACACTAACCCTAACCCGAACCCGAACCTGAACCCTAACCCTAAATCAAACCCTAACCCAACCGTAACCCTAACCCTAACCCTAAAACGAACCCGAACCTGAACCCAAACCCTAACCTGAACCCTAACCCTAACCATAACCCTAACCCTAACCTAACCATAACCATAACACTAAACCTAACTCTAACCCTAACCCTAACACATATCCTAACCCGAAACCTAACGCTAACCCAAACCCTAACCCTAATCCTAACCCTAACCCTAACTCGAAACGTAACTCAAACCCTAACCGGAACCCTAATCCTAACCGTAACCCTAACAATACCCCCAACCATAACCCTAACAGTAACCCTAATCCGAACCCTAAACCTAACCCTAAATCGAACCCTAAACCTAACCCTAAACATAACCCTAAACCTAACCCTAACCCGATCCCTAACCTGATCCCGAACCCTAACCCTAACCGTAAACCGAACCCTAAGACTAACCCTAACATTAACCCTAACCCTAATCCTAACCCGAACCCTAAACCAAACCTTAACCCTAAACCTAATGCTAACACTAACCCTAACCCTAAACATAAACCGAACCCTAACCCTAACCCTAACCCCAACCCGTACCCGAACCAGAACAATAACCCTAAGACTAACCCTAACCCTAATTCTTATTCACTCCCTAACCCAAACCCTAACCCTAAACCTAATCCTAACCTTAACACTAACCCTAACTCTAACCCTAACCCTAACCCTAAACCTAACCCTAACCCTAACCCTAACCCGAACCCTAACCCTAACCCAAACTCTAACCTTAACCCTAACTTGAACCCTACCCTAACCTTAACCCCAACCGCAACTCTAACCCTAACGCAATCCCTAACTCGAACCCTGAACGTAAACCTAACCCTAAACCTAACCCTTACCCGAACCCGACTCGAACCCTAACCCTAACCCTAACCATAAACCGAATGCTAACCCGAAACCTAACAATAACCCTAACCCTAAACCTAACCCTAACCCTAACTCTAACCAGGACCCTAAACCTAAGCCTAACCCTAACCCGAACCCAAACCCGGACACTAACCCTAAACCAAACTCTAAACCGAACCCTAACCCTAACCCTAACACTAACAGACCCCTATCCCTAACCCTAACCTCAACCCGAACCCGAAACCGATCACGAACCCTAACCCTAAAACTAACACGAGACCTAACCCTAACCCGAATTCGAACCCGAAACCTAACCATAACCCAAACCCTAACCCTAACCCTAACCCTAATCCTAAACCTAACTCGAACCCGAACCCTAACCCTAAACCAAACCCTAACCATAAACCTAACCGAAAACCGATCCAAACCAGAACCCGAACCATAACCTGAACCATAACCCTAACCCTAACCCAAACCTAAACCTAACCCTAAACTGAACACTAACCTGAAACCTAATCCTAAACCTAACCCTAACCGTAACCCTAACCCGAAACCTAACCCGAACCCGAGACCTTACCCTAACACTAATCCTAACCCTAACACTAAGCCGAACCCTAACCCTATCCCTAAACTAAACCCTAACCCTAACCCTAAACCTAACCGTAACCCGAACACGAACCCGAACCCTAAACCTAACCCTAACCCTAACCCTATCCGAACCCGAGCCCTAACCTTAACCCGAACCCGAACCCGAACCCTAACCCTAACCCTAACCCGATCCCGAACCCTAACCCTAACCCTAAATCGAACCTGTACCCGAACCCTAAACCGAACCCGAACCGTAAACCTAAACGTAACACTAACCCTAACCCGAACCCGAACCTGAACCCTAACCCTAAATCAAACCCTAACCCAACCGTAACCCTAACCCTAACCCTAAAACGAACCCGAACCTGAACCCAAACCCTAACCTGAACCCTAACCCTAACCCTAACCCTAACCCTAACCCAAATCCTAATCTTAACCCGAACGCGAACCCGAACCCTAAACCTAACCATAACCCTAACCCGAACCCGAACCCTAAACCTAACCCTAACCCTAACCCTGAAAGTAACCTGAACACTAAATTTAACACGAACCCTAACCCTAACCCTAAACTGAACCCTAACCCTAACCCTAACCCTAAACCTAACCATAACCCGAAGGCAAACCCGAACCCTAAATCCAACCCTAACCCTAACCCGAACCCGAGCCCTAACGCTAACCCGAACCCGAAACATAACGCTAACCCTAACCCTAACCCTTAACCCTACGCCTAAAAACCCTAACCCTAACCCTAACCCTAAACCTAACCCAAACCCCAACTCTATCCCTAACCCGAACTCGAATCGGTACCCTAAACCTAAACCAAATCCAAACCGTAAACCTAACCCTAACACTAACCCTAACCCGAACCCGAACCTGAATCCTAACCTTAACCTAAACCCTAACCCAAACCGTAACCCTAACCCTAACCCTAAAGCGAACCCGAACCTGAACCTGAACCCTAACCTGAACCCTAAACCTAACCCTAAAACTAACCCTAACCCAAAACTTAACACTAAACCGAACCAGAACTCTAACCCTAACCCATACCCTAACCCTAACCCTAATGCTAACCCTATCCCTAACACTAACCTGAACACTCACCCGAACCCACACATTAACCCTAACTTTAAACCGCACCCTAACACTAACCCTAAACCTAACCCTAATCCCAACCCTAACTCGCACCCTAAAACTAACCCTAAACCTAACCCTAAACCTAACCCTAACCCTAACCCTAATCCGAACACTAACCCTAACCTTAACACTACCCCTAACCCTACCACTAACCCTAGCCCTAAACCTCACCCTTGCCCGAACCCTAAGCCGGACCCTAACCATAAACTGAAACCTAACCCTAACACTAACCCTAACCATAACCCGAATCCTAACCCTAAACATAACAGTAACCCGAACCCGAACCCTAACCATAACCCTATCCCTAACCACAACCATAACTCTACCCCTAACCCTAAACATATCCCGAACACTAACCCGAACATGAAACCAAACCCTAAAACTAACCCTAACCCTAACCCTAACCCTAACCACAACCATAACTCTACCCCTAACCCTAAACATATCCCGAACACTAACCCGAACATGAAACCAAACCCTAAAACTAACCCTAACCCTAACCCTAACCCAAACCATAACCAGAACTCTAATCTTAACCATAACCCGATCCCGAAATCTAACCCTAACCCTAACCCTAAACCTAACACTAACCCGAACACTAATAGTAACGCGAAACCTAACCCTAAGCCTAACCCTACACCTAATCCTAGATGGCACCCTAACAATAACCCTAACACTAACCCGAACACTAACCCTAACCATAAAACTAACCCTAACCATAACGAGAACCCGAACCCGAAACCTAAACTTAACCTGAACCCTAACCCTAACCCTAAACCTAACCCTAACCGAAACCCAAAACCTAACCCTAACCCGAACCTGAATACGAACACTAAACCTAACCCAAACCCTATCCCTAACCCTAAACCTAACCCTAAACCTAAACCTAATTCTAACCCTAACCCGAACTCGAACCCAAACCCTAACCCTAACCCGAACCCGAAACCTAAACCTAACCCTAACCCTAACCCTAAATGTAATCCGAACACTAACGCGAACACGAACCCTAACACTAACCCTAACCTTAACACTAACCTTAACCCTAACCCTAACCCTAACCGTAACCCTAACCCTAACCGTAACCCGAACCGTAACTCTAACCCTAAACCGAACCCTAACCCTAACCCAAACCCGAACCCAAATCCTAACATTAACGCTAACCCGAACCGAAACCCTAACCCTAATAATAACCGTAACCCTAACCCTAACCCTAACCTGAACCCTAACCCTAACCCTACCCCGAACCCTAACCCTAACCCTAACTATACCGCTAACCCTAACCCTTACCCGAACCCGACCCGAACCCTAAACCTAACGCTAACCCTAACACTAATCCAAACCCTAATTCGAACCCGATCATTAACCCTAACCCAAACCCTAACCCTAAACCTTTCCCGAAACCTAGCCCTACACCTAATTCTAACCCTAACCCTAACCCTAACCCTAACCATACACCTAACCCCAAACCCAAAACCTAACCCTAACCCTAACCCTAAACCTAACCCTAAACATAACCCAAACCCTAACCCGAACACGAACCCGAACCCTAACCATAACCCGAACCCTAGCCCTAACTCTAACCCTAACCCTAACCGTAACCCTAACCCTAACCCTAAACATAACCAGAACCCTATATATAACCCTAACCCTAACCCTTACACGAATCCGACCCGAACCCTAACCCTAAACATAACCATAACCGGAACGCTAACCCGAACCCTAACCCTAACCCTAACCCTAACTCTACCCCTAACCCTAAACCTTACCTGAACCCAACCCGAACCCTAACTCTAATCCTAACCCGAACCGTAACTCCAACCCTACACCGAACCCTAACCCGAACCTTAACCTTAACCCTAAACCGAACCCTAATCCTAAACGTAACCCTAACCCGAACCCGAACCATTACCCTAACCCTAAACCTAACCCTAACCCTTACCCGAATCCGATCCGAACCCTAACCCTAAACCTAACCATAACCCGAACGCTAACCCGAACCTAAACCTAACCCTAACCCTAACCCTAACTCTACCCCTAACCCTCACCCTTTCCCGAACCCGACACGAACCCTAACCCTAACCCTAAGCCTAACCCAAACCATGAATCTAACCCTAACCCGAAACCTAACCTGAACCCTAACGCTAACCCTAAACCGAACCTCATCCTAACAGTAAACCTAACCCTAACCCAAACACTCACCCTAACACGAAACCGAACCCTAAGCCTAAACCGAACCTGAACCGTAACCCTAACCCTAACCCGAACCCGAACCCTAACCGTAAACCTAACCCTAACCCTAACCCGAACCCAACCTGAACCCGAACCCTATCCTGAACCCTAAACCTAACCCTAACGTTAACCCTTACCCGAACCCGTACCCGATCCCTAAACCTAACCCTAACCCAAACCTGAACCCAAACCCGAACCCGAACCCTACCCAAACCCAAACCCTAACCCTAACCCAAACCTAACCCTAACCCTAACCCTAATCCTAAACTTAACCCGAACCCGAAACCTAAAAGTAACCCGAATTCTAACCCTAAACGTAACACTAACCCTAACGCTAAACCTAACCCAAAACCAATCCGGACCTGAACCCGAACCCTAATCTGAACCATAACACTAACCCTAACCCGAACCCGAACCCGAATGCTAAACTTAACCCTAACCCGAACCCGAACCCTAACCCTAACCATAACCCTAACCCTAACCCTAACCTTAACCCTAACCCGAACCCTACCCCTAACCCTAACTGAATCCTAACACTAACCCTAACCCTAACCTGAACCCGAACCCTAACCCTACCCTATCCCTAAACCTAACCCTAACGCAATCCTGAAATCAAACCCTAACCCTAACCCTAATCCTAACACTAACCAAAACCCTAACCCTAATCCGAACCGCAACCCTAACCATAACCCTTAAACCAACCCTAAAACTAATCCTAATCCGCACCCTAACGGAAACCCTAACACTAACCCGAACCCTAACCCTAAACCTTAAACTAAGCCTAACCCTAACCCGAACCCTAACCCGAACGCTAACCCTAACCCCTAACCCGAACCCTAACCCTAACACTTACCCGAACCCAACCCGAACCCTAACCATAACCCTAACCCTAACCCGAACGCTAACCCGAAACCTAACCCTAACCCAAACACTAACACTAACTCTACCCCTAAACCTAACCTTACCAGAACCCGACCCGAAAACTAAACCTAACCCAACCCTAAAACAAATCCTATCCTGAACCCGAACAATAACCCTAACCATAACCCTAACCGTAACCAGAACCCTAAACCTAACCCTAACCCTAACCCTAACTGTAACCCGATCCCGAACACTAACACTAATGTTAACCCGAACCCGAACCCGAATCCTAACATGAACCCTAACCCTAACCCTAACACTAACCCCAATCCGTACCAGAAACGAACCCTAACCCTAAGCCTAACCCTAACCCTAAAACTTACGCGAACCCTAACCCTAAACCGAACCCGAACCATACCCTAACCCTAACACTAACCCTAACCCGAAACCGAACCCGAAACCTAACCCTCACCGTAACCCGAATTCTAACCATAAGCCTAACCCAAAACCTAACCCTAACCCTAAACCTAACCCTAACCCTAACCCGAACCCAAACCTAACCCGAACCCTAACCTGAACCCTAAACCTAAACATAAGGTTAACCCTAACCCGAACCCGAACCCAAACCCTAACCCTTACCCTAACCCGAACCCGAACCGTAACACTAACCCTAACCCTAACCCGAATCGTAACTCTAATCCTAACCCTAACCCTAACCCTTACCCTAACCGAATCCTAACCCGAATCCAAACCCTAACCCGAACCATAACCCTAACACGAACCGTAACTCTAACCCTAACCCTAATCCCAATCCGAATCCTAACCTTAAAACTATCCCTAAACCTAACACTAACCGTAACCCAAACCCAAAACTGAACCCGAATCCTAACCTGACCCTAAACCTAACCCTAACACTCACTATAACATGAAACAGAACCCTAACCCTAAACCGAACCCGAACCCGAACCCGAACCCTAACCCTAAACCTAACCCTAACCCTATCCCGAACCCAAACCTGAACCCAAACCCTAACCTGAACCCTAAACCTAACCCTAACGTTAACCCTAACCCGAACCCGAACTCGAACCCTAAACCTAACCCTAACCTGAACACGAACACCTACCCGAACCCTAACCAAAAACATAACACAAAACTTAACCCTAACCGGAACCCGAACCCGAACCCTAACACTAACCCAAACCTTATCCCTAACCCTAACCCTAAACCTAAACCTACCCCGAACCCGAACCCTAAACGTAACCCGAACCCTAACCCTAAACCTAACAATAACCCTAAACTAAACCTAACCCAAAACCGATCCGAACCTGAACCCGAACCGTAACCTGAACCATAACCCTAACACTATCCCTAACCCGAACCCGAAAACTAAACTTAACCCTAAACGAACCCTAACCCTAACGCAAACACTAACCCTAACCCTAATCCGAACCCTAACCCTAACCTGAACCCTAACCCTAACCCTAACCCTAACCCGAACCCTAACCCTAACCCGAACCCTAATCCTAACAGTAACACTAAACCGAACCCTAACCCTAACCCTAACCCTTACCCGAATCCGACCCGAAACCTAACCCTAACCTTAACCATAACCCTAACCCTAACTCTACCCCTAACCCTAACCCTTACCCAAAACCGACCTGAACCCTAACCCTAACCCTAACCCAAACCCTAACCAGAAGTCTTTCTCTAACCCTAACACTAACCCAATCCCTAAACCTAACCCGAACACTAATGCTAACCCAAAACCTAACCATAAGCCTAAGCCAAATCCTAACCCTATCCCGAACCCGAACCATAACTCTAACCCTAACCCGAACCCTAACCCGAACCCTAAACCTAACCCTAACCCGAACCCTAATCCTAACCGTAACTCTAACCCTAACCCTAACACTAACCCAAACCCGAACCTGAACCCGAACCCTAACCCTAAACCTAACCCTAACCCTAACCCGAAATCTAACCTGAACCCGAACCCTAACCTGAACCCTAAACCTGACACTAACGTTAACCCTAACACGAACACAAACCCGAACCCTAACCCTACCCTTAAACCAAACCCGAACTCGAACCCGAACCCTAACCCTAAACCTAACACAAAACTTAACCCTAACCAGAACCCAAACCCAAACCCTAAACCTAATCCTAAACCTAACCCGAACCTGAAACCTAAACGTTACCAGAACCCCAACCCTAAACCTAACCCTAACCCTAAACCTAAATCTAAATAAAAACCAATCCGAACCTGAACCCGAACACTAACCCGAACCCGAACCTGAACCCTATCCCTAATCCTAAACCTAACCCTTACCCTAACCATAACACTAACCCGAACCCTAACCCGAACCCGAACCCTCAACCTAACCGAACCCAAACCGTAACCCTAACCCTAACCCGAACCCTAACCCTAACCCAAACCCTAACCCTAAGCCAAACCCGAACCCTAAACCTAACATGAACCCTAACCCTAACCCAAAGCTAAACCTAACCCTAAACCGAACCCAAACCCTAACCCGAATCCTAACCCTAATCCTAACCCGAACCCTTACCCGAACCCTAACCCTAAACCTAACCAGAACGCTAATCCTAACCGTAACCCTAACCCGAACCCAAAACCTAAACCTAACCATAACCGTAACCCTTACTCGAAGCCTACCCGAACGCCAACCCTAACCTTAACCATAACCCGAAAGCTAAAACCAACCTTAACCCTAACCGTAACCCTAACCCTAAATCTACCCCTAACCCTAACCCTTACCGGAACTCGACCCGACCCTAACCCTAACCCGAACAGTAACCGAAACCCTTACAAGATCCTAACCCTAACCCTAACCTGAACCCGAACCCTAAATCTAAACCTAACCCTAACCCTATCCTGAGCCCAACCACAACCCTAAAATTAACCTTAAACTTAACACTAAACCGAACCCGAACCTGAACCCTAAACCTAACCTTAAACCTAACCAGAACCCGAGCCCTAACCCTAACCCGAACCCGAACCCTGACCCTAACACTAACCCTAATCCTAACCTTAAACGTAACCCGAATACTAACACGAACACGAATCCTAACCATAACCATAAACCGAAATCTAACCCTAACCCTAACCTTAAACCAAACCCTAACCTGAACCCGAATCCGAACCCTAAACCTAACACAAACCCTTACCCTAACACGAATTCGAACCCTGAAACTAACCCTAAACCTAAACTTTAATCAAAACCGTACCCTAACCCTAACCCTAACCCGAACCGGAACCCTAATTCTAACCCGAACCCGAACCATAACCCTAACCTAAACCCTGAACCTAACCGTACCCCTAACCCTAACCCTAACCCTAAACTGAACGTGAACCTGAACCCGAACCCTAACCTGAACCCTAACCCTAAACCTAACACTAACCCTAACCCGAACCCTAACCCTTAACCGAACCAGAACTCTAACCCTAACCCGAAACCTAACCCTAACCCTAATGCTAACCCTATCCCTAACACTAACCGGAACCCTAACCCGAACCCAAACCCTAACCTTTACCTTAAACCGAACCCTATCACTAACCTTAACCCTAACCCTAACCCTAACACTAACCTGAACCCGAACCCTAAACTGAACCCTAATCGTAACCCTAACTCTAACCCTAACCCTAACCCGAACCCTAAAACGAATTTGAACCCTAACCCTAACCCTAAACCGTACCCTAACCCTAAACCTAACAATAACCCTAAACTAAACCTAACCCAAAACCGATCCGAACCTGAACCCGAACCGTAACGTACGCCTAACACTAATGATAAACCTAACAATAACCCTAAACTAAACCTAACCCAAAACCGATCCGAACCTGAACCCGAACTCTAAACGTACGCCTAACACTAATGATAATCCTAACCCTAACATGAACCCAAACCCTAACACTAACCATAACTCTATACCGAACCCGAACCCGAACCCTAACCCTAAACCTAACCCTAATCCTAAACTTAAACCGAACCTGAACCCTAAACCTAACCCGAAACCTAACCCTAACACTAACCCTAACGTAACCCGAATCCTAATCCTAACCCTAACCGTAACACTAACACTAACCCTAACAATAAACCGAACCAGAACCTGAACTCGAACCCTAACCTGAACCCTAACCCTAACCAAAACCCTACCCAGAACCCGAAACTTAAACCTAACAAAATCCTAACAAAACCCTAACCGAAACCAAACCTGAAACCGAATGCTAAACTGAAACCTAAACCTAACCCTAACCGTAACCGTAACTGTATCCTTAACCCTAACCCGAACCATAACCCTAACCCTAAGCCTAAACCTAACCGGAAACCTAACCCTAACCCTAACTCTAACCCTAACGCTAACCGAACCCTAACCCTAACCCTAACCCTAACCCTAACCCTAACCCTAACCGAACCCTAACCTTAACCCTAACCCTAAACCTTACCCAAACCCGACCAGAACCCAAACTCTAACCAAAACCCTAACGCTAACCCTATCCCAAACCAAAACCCTAACCCTAGCCCGAACCCGAACCCTAACTCGAACCCTAAACCAAACACTAAACCTAACCCTAAAACTAAATCTAACCCTAAACCGATCCCGAAATCTAACCCTAACCCTAACCATAACCATAACCCTAACGCGAACCCTATCTCTTACCCGAACCCTAAACCTAACCCTAACCCTAACCATAAACCTAAACCTAACCCTTATCCTCAACCTAGCCCTAACCATAACCCATAACCGAACTCGAAACCTAACCCTAACTCTAACCCTAAACCTAACCCTAACCCTAACCAGGACCCGAACCCGAACCCGAACCGCAACCTTAACCCGAACCCTAAACCTAACCCGTACCCAAACCCTAACCCTAACCGTAACCCGAACCCTAACGAGAACACACACCCTAACCCTAACCCTAAACCAAACCCTTACTGTAAACCTAACCCTAAACCTAACCCTAACCCGAACCCGAACCCTAACCCTAACCATAACCTTAACCATAACAATAATCATAATCCGCACCCTAACCCTAACCCTAACCCTAACCTGAACTCTAACCCTAAGCCTAACCCTAACACGAAACCTAATCCTAACCATAACCCTAACCCGAACCCGAAACCTAACACTAACCCTAAACCTAACCCTAACCCTAAAGCATACCTGAACCAGACCGGAACCCTAACCCTAACCCTAACAATAAGCCTAACTCTAACCCTAAACCTAACCCTAACCCTAACCCGAACCCTAACCCTAACCCGAACCCTAATCCTAACCGTAAACCTAACCCTAACCCTGACACTCACCCTAACACGAAACCGAACCCTAACCCTAATCCGAACCCGAACTGTCACCCTAACCATAACCCTAACACTAACCCTAACACGTACCCGAACCTGAACGCTAACCCTAACCAAAACCATAAACCTAACCGTAACCCTAACCCTAACACTAACCCTAATCCGAACCCGAACCCGAACCTGAACCCGAACCCTAACCTGAACCCTAACCCTAACCCTAACACTAACCCTAATTCTAACCCGTACCCTAAATCTAATGCGAACCCGAACCGTAACCCTATCCCTATCCCTAACCCGCACCCGAACCCGAACCCGAACACGAACCCTAACCCAAACCAAAACCCTAATCCTAACCGTAACCCTAACCCTAACCCTAACCCTAACTCTAAACCGAAGCCGAACCTGAAACCGAACCCTAACCTGAACCCTAACCCTAACCCTGACACTAACCTTACCCGAAAACCTAACCCTAAACCGAACCAGAACTCTAACCCTAACACAAACCCTAAACCTAACCCTAATGCTAACCCTAATCCTAACACTAACCCTAACCCAAACCTGAACCCGAACCCTAACCTTAAACTTAAACCAAACCCTAACACTAACCCTAACCCTAACCCTAACTCTAACTCGCACCCTAACCCGAACCCTAAACCTAACCCTAACCCTAACCCTAACTCTAACCCTAACCCAAACCCGAACCCTAAAATGAATTTGAACCCTAACCCTAACCCTAAACCGAATCCTAACCCAAAACCTAACAGTAAACGTAAGCCTAACCCTAACCCTAATCCTAACCCTAACATGAACCCGAACCCTAACACTAACCATAACTCTATACCGAAACCGAACCTGAACCCTAACTCTAACCCTAACCATAACTCGAACCCTAACCCTAACACTAAACCTAACACTAACCCGAATCCGAATCCGAACCCGAACCTAACCATAACCCAAACCTAACCCTAATCCTAACCATAACCCGAATCCTAACCGTAACCGGAAACTGAACCTGAACCCTAACCCTAAACAAAACCCTAATCCTAAACTTAACCCGAACCTGAATCTTAACCCTAACGCGAACCCTAACTCTAACCCTAACCCTAACCTAACTTAACCCAAACTCTAATCCTAAAACTAACTCGAATCGTAACCTTAACCGTAACCCTAACACTAACCCTAACCCTAACCCGAACTCGAACCTGAACTCTAACCCTAACTGAACCATAACCCAAAACCTAACCCTAACCCGAACCCGAACCCTAACCCTAACCCAAATCCTAACAAAACCAAAACACGAAACCGAACCAGAAACCGAATCCTAACCTGAAACCTAATGCTAACTCTAACCTTAACCCTCACTGTAACCCTAACCCGAACCCTAACCCTAACCCTAACCTGAACCCTAAACCTAACCCTAACACTAAGCGAACCCTCACCAAAAGCCTAACCCTAAACCTTACCCGAACCCAACCCGAACCCTAACTCTAACCATAACCCTAACCCTAACCGTAACCCAAACCGTAACCCTAAACCTAACCCTAACCCTAACCCTAACCCTAATCCTAACCCTAACTCTAACCCTAACCCGAACCCGAACCAGAACCCTAAACTTAACCAAAACCCTAACAATTACCCTATCCCTAACCCTAACCATAACCTTAACCCGAAATCTAACCCTAACCCAAATCGTAACCCTAACCCTAACGCTAACCCTAAACCTAATTCGAAACCTAACACAAACCCTAACCCTAACCCGAACACAATCCCTAACCCTAACCCTAACCCTAACCCTAACCCTAACACTAACCCTTACCCTAACCCTAAACCTAAACGTAACCCGAACCCTAACGAGAACATGTACCCTAACCCTAACCCTAAACCGAACACTTATCCTAAACGTAAACTTAACCCTAACCCTAAACCTAACCCTAACCCTAACCCGAACCCTAACCCTAACCCTAACCCTTACCCGAACCCTAATCCTAACCATAACCCTAACCCGAACCCTAATCCTAAACATAACCCTAACTCGAACCCGAAACCTAACACTAACCCTAACAGTAACCCTAACCCTAAAACATACCCGAACCCGACCCGAACCCTAACCCTAACCATAACCATTACCCTAACTCTAAACCTAACCCTAAACCTAACACGAACCGTAACCCGAACCCTAACCCCAAACATAACCGTAACCCCAACCCGTACCCGTACCCGAACCCTAACCCTAAGCCTAAACCTAACCCTAACCCTAACCCTAACCCTAAACTTAACACTAACCCTAACTCTAACCCTAACCCGAACCGTAAAACGAACCCTAACCCAAACCCTAAACCGAACCTGAATCCTAATCCTAACCCTAACCCTAACCCTTACCCGAACACTAGCCCGAATCCTAACCCGAACCCTAACCCGTACCCGAACCCGAACCCTAAACCTAAACCTAACCCTAAACTTAACACTAACCCTAACTCTAAACCTAACCCGAACTCGAACCCTAATCCTAACACGAACCCTAACCCTAACCCTACCCTGAAACCGAATCCTAATCCTAACCCTAACCCTAACCCTTACCCGAACCCTAACCTGAACCCTAACCCGAACCCTAACCCTAAGCCTAACCCTAACCCTAACCCTAACCATAACCATAACCCTATCCTGAACCGGAAAACTAACACTAACCCTAACCCTAACCCTAACCCTAACCAAATCCGAACCCTCACCATAACCCGAACACTAATTCTAACCCTAACCCTAAAACGACCATAACCCTAACCCTAACCCGAAACCTAACCCTAACCCTAACCCTCACCCGATCCCGAACCCGAACCCTAAATCCAACCCGTTCCCTAACTCTAAACCGAACCCGAAACTTAATCCTAAACCTAACACTAACCGTAACCCGAACCTGAACCTGAACCCGAATCCTAACCTAAACCCTAACTCTAACCCTAAAGTAAACCCGAACCTGAACCCGAACCCGAAACCTAACCGTAATCCTAATCCTAAGCGAAAACTAACCCTAACCCTAACACAAACGGAACCCTAATCCTAACCCTAACCCAAACCCGAACCCGACCTCGAACCCTAACCCTAAACCTAACACGAAACCTAACCCCAACATGAACCCGAACCCGAACCCTAACCCTAACCCAAACCCTAAACCTAACCTAACCCTAACCCGAACCTGAACCGTAACTCTAACCCATATCTTACACTAACCGTAACCCGAACCCGAATCTGAACCCGAACCCTAACATGAAACATAAACCTAAACCTATCCCTAACCCGAACCCGAAAAGTAACCCTAACAGAAACCAGAACCCGAACCCTAACTCTAAACAAAATCCTAACCCTAACCATAAACCAAACCCTTACCCGAACCCTAACCCTAACCCTAACCCGAAGCCTAATCCTAACCCGATCCCTAACCCTAACCCTAACCCTATCCCTAAGCCTAACCCTTAACCGAACCCGACCCGAACCATAACCCTAACCCTAACCATAACCCGAACGCTAACCCGAACCCTAAACCTAATCCGAATCTTAACCCTAACTCTATCCCTAACCCTAACAATTACCCGAACCCGACCCGAACCCTAACCCGAACCCGATCCCATACCCAATATACAACCTGAATCCGAAAAATAACCCTAACCCTAATCCTACCCTAAGCCTAACCAGACCCCTAAACCTAACCCTAACCCTAAACCTAACCCTAACCCTAACCCAAAACCTATCGGAACCTGAACCAGAGCCCTAACCTGAACCATAACCCCAACCCTAACCGTAACCTGAAACCGAAACTTAAATGTATGCCGAACCCAAACCAAAACCCTAACCCTTACCCGAACCCTAAGTCTAACCCGAACCAAAATCCTAACCCGAACCCGAACCTGAACCCGAACCCTAACCTGAACCCTAATCCTGACCCTAACCCTAACCCTAACCGTAACCCTAAGTGTATCCCTAACCCGAACTCGAACCCTAACCCTAACCCTAACCCTAAACTTAACCCGAAACCTAACATTAACCCTAACATTAACAGAACCCTAACACTAACCCTAACCCTAACCCTAACCCTAAACTTAACCCGAAACCTAACATTAACCCTAACATTAACCGAACCCTAACACTAACCCTAACCCTAACCCGAACCCAAACACGAAACCGAACCCTAACCGAACTCTAATCCTACCCTATCCCTAAACCTAACCCTAAACCGATTCCGAAATCTAACCCTAACCCTAACTCTAACCCTAACACTAAGCCGAACCCTAATCCTAAAGCGAACCCTAACCCTCACAGTGACCCTAACCCTAACGCGAAACCGAACCCAAACGCTAATCTTAACCTGAACCCTAACCCTAACCCTAACACTAACCCTAACACGAACTCTAACCCTAAACCGAACCAGCACTCTAACCCTAACCCAAACCCTAACCATAACCCTAATGCTAAACCTAACACTAACACTAACCAGAACCCTAACCATAACCCGAACCCTAAACTAACCTTAAACCGAAACCTAACACTAAACCAAACCCTGACCCTAACTCGCACCCTGACCCTAACACTAATCTTAACCCTAACCCTAACCCTAACACTAACCTTAGCCCTAACCCTAACCTTTGCCCGAAACCGACCAGAACCTTAACCCTAAATCTAACCCTAACCCAAACCCTAACCCGAACTCTAACCCTAACCCTAAACCTAAACCTAACGCTAACCCGAACCCGAACACTAACCCTAACCCTAAACCTAACACGAACCCAAACCCTAAAAATAACCCTAACCCTTACGCAAACCCTAACCCTAACGCTAACACTAACCCTAAAACTTACTCTAAACCTATCCCGAACCCGAAACCGAACCCTAACCCTAACCCGAACCCTAACCCTAACCCTAACCCAAACCCCAACCCTAACCCGACCCCGAACCCGAACCTGATCCCAAACCCTAACCTGAACCCTAAACGTAACCCTAACCCTAACCCTAACCCGAACTCGAACCCTAAAACGAATTAGAACCCTAACACTAACCCTAAACCGAACCCTAACCCTAAACCTAACCTTAATCCTAAGCCTAACAATAACCCTAATCCCAACCCTAACACAAACCCGAACCCTAACCCTAAACCTAAATCTATACAGAACCAGAACCTGAACCCTAGCACTAACTCTAACTATAACCCGAACCCCTACACTAACCCTAACCCTAACCCTAACCCGAAACCTAACCATAACCCAAACCATAACTCTAAACCTAACCCAAACCCTAACCCGAACCCTAACCCTAACCCTAACCCTAACCCTACCCAGGACCCTAAACCTAACCCTAACCCTAATCCGAACCCGAACCGGACACTAACCCTAACCCAAACTCTAAACCAAAACCTAACCCTAACCCTAACACTAACGGACCACTATCCCTAACCCTAACCTCAACCCGAACCCGAACCCGAACACGAACCCCAACCCTAAACCTAACACGAGACCTAACCCTAACCCGAATTCGAACCCGAAACCTAAACATAAACCAAACCCTAACCCTAACCCTAACCCTAATTCTAAACCTAACTCGAACCTGAACTCTAACCCTAAACCAAACCCTAACCATAAACCTAACAGAAAACTGATCCAAAACAGAACCCGAACCATAACCTGAACCATAAACCTAACCCTAACCCAAACCTAAACCTAACCCTAAACTGAACACTAACCTGAAACCTGATCCTAAACCTAACCCTAACCCTAACTCTAACCCGAGACCTTACCCTAACACTAATCCTAACCCTAACACTAACCCGAACACTAACCCTAACCCTAAATTGAAACCCAACCCTAACCCTAACCCTAAACCTAACCGTAACCCGAACGCGAACCCGAACCCTAAACCTAACCCTAACCCTAACCCTAACCCTAAACCTAACCCGAACCCGAGACCTTACCCTAACACTAATCCTAACCCTAACACTAACCCGAACCCTAACCCTAACCCTAAACTAAACCCTAACCCTAACCCGAACCCGAGCCCTAACCTTAACGCGAAACCGAACACTAAACCTAACCCTAACCCTAACCCTTTACCGAACCCTAACCCTAACCCTAACCCTAACCCTAACCCGATCCCTAACTCTATCCCTAACCCTAAATCGAACCTGTACCCTAACCCTACACCGAACCCGAACCGTAAACCTAAACATAACACTAACCCTAACCCTTTACCGAACCCTAACCCTAACCCTAACCCTAACCCGATCCCGAACTCTATCCCTAACCCTAAATCGAACCTGTACCCTAACCCTACACCGAACCCGAACCGAAAACCTAAACCTAACACTAAACCTAAACCTTTACCGAACCCTAACCCTAACCCTAAATCAAACCCTGACCAAACCGTCACCCTAACCCTAACCCTAAACTGAACCCGAACCTGAACCCAAACCTTAACCTTAACCCTAACCCGAACCCGAACCCTAAACCTAACGCTAACCCTAACCCTTAAAATAACCAGAACACTAACTTGAACATGAACCCTAACCCTAACCCTAAACTAAATCCTAACCCTATCCCTAACCCTAAATCTAACCGAACCCTCAATCCAACCCTAACCCTAACCCGATCCCGAGCCCTAACCCTAACCCGAACCCGAACCATAACCCTAACCCTAACCCTAACCCTTAACCCTACGCCTAAAAATCCTAACCCTAACCCTAACCCTACCCCTATACCGAACCCGAACTCAAAACCTAAACATAACCCTAACCCGAATCCTAAACATAACCGTAACCCTAAACCTAACCCTAAACCTAACCCGAAACTGAACACTAACCCTCAACCGAACCCTAACCTAAACCTAACCCTAACCTTAACCCTAACCCAAAACCGATCCGAACCTGAACCCTAACCCTAACCTGAACCATAACCCGAACCCTAACCGTAACCCAAACCCGAACCCTAAACTTAACCCGAACACGAACCCAAACGCTAACGCTTACCCAAACCCTAACCCTAACCCTAACATGACCCGAACCCTAACCGTAACCCGAACCATAACACTAACCCTAATAGTAACCCTAACTCAAAACCGTACCGTAACTCTAAACCGAACCCGAACCGTAACCCTAACCCTAACCCTAACCCTAACCATAACCCGAACCCTAACACTAACCCTAAACCTAACACTAACCTGAACCCGAACCCAAACCGTAACCATAACCCGAAACCTAACCCTAACCCTAACCCTAATCCTAACCCGAATTCTAACCCTAACCGGAACCGGAACCTGAACTCTAACCCTAACCATAAACCTAATCCTAACCTTAACCTGAATCTGAACCCTAACCCTAACCCAAACCCTCACCCTAACCCTAACCGTAACCCGAACCCTAACCTGAACCATAACCATAATACAAACACTAACCCTAACCCTAACCCTAACACGAAAACTAACCATAAACCTAACCCAAAACTTAACCCTATACGTAACCCTAACCCTCACCCTAACCCTAATCCGAACCTGAATCTGAACACGAACCCAAACCTGAACTCTAACCCTAACCCTAACCCAAACCCTAAACCGAACCCTAACCCTTAACCGAACCAGAACTCTAACCCTGACCCAAACCATAACCCTAAACCTAATGCTAACCCTAACCCTAACATTAACTCAAACACTAACCCTAACCCTAACCCTAAGCCTAACCCTAACCCTAATCCTAACCATAACCCTAACCTTAAACCTAACCCTAATCCTAACCCTAAGACTACCCCTAACCCTAACCTTTGCCCGAAACCAACCCGAACCCTAACCCTAACCCTAACCCTAAACCAACCCTAAACCGAACTCTAACCCTAACCCTAAACCTAACCCTAACCCTAACCCAAACCCTAACCCTAACCCTAACCCTAACCCTAACCATAAACGGAACCCGAACCCTAAACCTAACCCTAATCCGAACCCGAAACCTAACCCTAAACCTAACCCTAACCCTAACCCTAACCCTAATTTAACCCGAACCAAAAACCAAACCCTAACCCTAACCCGAACCCGAACCCTAACACTAACCCAAACCCCAACACTAACCCTAACCAGAACCCGAACCTGAACCCGAACACTAACCTGAACCCTAATCCTAACCCTAACCCTAACATTAACAATAACACTTATCCTAAACCTAACCCGAACCCGAAGCCTAACCCGAACCCTAAACCTAACCCGAACCCGAACCCTAACCCTAACCCTAACTCTAATCCTAACCGGAACAGGAACCTGCACCCTAAACTTAACACAAACCCTAACCCTCACCCTAACGCTAACCCTAACGCTAACCCTTAAACTAACCCTAACCCTAACCCGAACCTGAACCCTAAACTTAATCTGAACCCTAAACCTAACCCTAAACCAAACCCTAAACTTAATCTGAGCCCTAACCCTAACCCTAAACCTAACCTAACAGTAACCCGAAACCTAAACCAAACCCGAACCCGAATCCGAACACTAAACCTAAACCAAAACCTATGCCTAACCCTAAACCTAACCCTAAACCTAAACCTAATTCTAAACCTTACCCGAACCCAAACCCAAACACTAATCCGAACCTGAACCCTAACCCTAACTCTAACCCTAAACCTAACCTAAACCTAAACGTAACCCGAAAACTAACCCGAAGACGAACCCTAACCCTACCATAAACCGAACCCTAACCCTAACCCTAACCTTAAACCTCACCCTAACCCGAACCCGAACATGAACCCGAACCCTAAACCTAACGCTAACCCTAACCCTTAACCGAACCCGATCCCTAACCCGAACCCGAACCCGAACCCTAACCCTAACCTAACCCTAAACCTAAGCCTAACCGTAACCCTAATCCTAACCTTAACATGAACCCAAAACCTAACACTAACCCTAACTCTATACCGAACCTGAACCTGAACCCTAACCCTAAAACTAACCATCACCCGAACCCTAACCCTATCCCTAACCCTAACACTAACCCGAACCCGAGCCCGAACACTAACCGTAACCCGAACCCTAACCCTAACCCTAACACTAATCCTAACCTTTACCCGAACCTGAAACCTAACCCTAACCCGAACACTGAACCTAACCCTAACCCTAACCCTAACCCTAACTCTAATCCGAACCCTAACCCTAACCCTAAACCAAACCCTAACGCTAACCGTAACCCTAACCCTAAACCGAACCCGAACCTGAATCCGAACCCTAACCTGAACCCCAACCCTAACCCTAACCCTAACCCTAACCCGAACCTGATCCCTTACCCTAACCCAAATCCTAACCCTAACCCTAACCCGAAACCGAACCTGAACCTGAAACCTAACCTGAACCCTTAACCTAACCCTAACCCTAACCCTAACTGTAACCCTAACCCTAACCCGAACCATAATCCTAAACCTAACCCTAACACGAACCCTAACCCTAACCCTAACAAAACCCTAAACCTAACCCTAACCCTAACTTTTACCCGAACCCGACCCGAACGCTAACTCTAACCGTAACTCTAACCCTAAACCTAAACCGAACACGAACCCTAACGCTAACCCTAACCTTAACCGAACCCGAACCCTAACGCTAACCCTAACCTTAACCCTAAAAATAATTGTTATTCGAACCCTAACCCTAACCCTAACCAGAAAACTAACCCTAACCCTAATCCTAACCCTAAACCTAACCCGAACCCTAATCCTAACGGTAATCCTAACCCGAACCCGAAACCTAAAACTAACACTAACCCTAACCCTAACCCTAACCCATACCCGAACCCGACTCGAACCCTAAAATTAACCCTAAAAATAACCCTAATTCAAACCCTAACCCTAACCCTAATCCTTACCCTAACACTAACCAGAACCCTAACCATAACCCTAACCGTAACCCCAACCCGTACCCGAACCCGAACCCTAACCCTAACCCTAACCCTGACCCTTACCGGAACCCTAACCCGAACCCTAACCCTGACTTTAACCCTAAACTTAACACTAAGCCTAACTCTAACCCTAAACCGCACCGTAATCCTAACCCTAACACTAACCCGAACCCTAACACTAATCCTAACCCAAACACGAATCCTAATCCTAACCCTAACCCTAACCCTTACACGAACCCCAACCCTAAAACTAACCCTAACCTGATCCCTAACCCTAACCCTAACCCTAACCCTAACCCTAACTCGAACCCGTACAATAACTCTAAACCGAACCCGAAACGTAACTCTAACCCTAACCCGAACCCGAACCCGAACCCTAACCCTAACCCAAACCCTAACCCTAACACTAACCCTAAACCTAAACCTAACCAGAACCCAAACCCTAACCCTAACCCAAACCCTAACCCTAACCCTAACACAAAACCAATCCGAAACTGAACCCGAACCCTAAACTGAACCATAACCCGAACCCTAACTGTAACAAGAACCCGAACCGAACACTAAATCCAACCCGAACCCCATCCCTAACCCTAACCATAACCCTAAACCTAAACATAATTCTAACCCTAACCCGAACCCGAACCTTAACCATAACCCGAACCCAAACCCTAACCCAAAGCCTAACAGTAACCCTACACCTAACCCTAAACATAACCCGAACACGATCCCGAACACGATCCAGAACATGATCCCTAACCCTAACCCTAAACTGAACCCTAAACCTAAACCTAACCCGAAACCTAACACTAACCCTCACCCTCACCCTAACCCTTACACTAACCCTAACGCCTACCCGTATGCGAACCCGAACCCTAACCTGAACCCTAACCCTAACCCTAACACTAACACTAACACTAACACTAACACTAACACTAACCCAAACCCTAAATCTAACCAAACCCGAACCCTAACCCTAACACGAACCCTAATCCTAAACCTAACCCGAACCCTAATCCTAACCCGAACCCGAACCGTAACCCTAACCCTAACCCTAACCCTAACCCTATACCGAACCTGAACTCGAAACCTAAACATAACCCTAACCCGAATCCTAAGTTACCCTAACCCTAAATCTAACCATAAACCTAACCCGAAACCGAAATCTAACCCTAACCCGAACCCTAACCTAAACCTAACCCTAACACTAACCCTATCCCAAAACCGATCCGAACATGATCCCGAACCCTAACCTGAACCATAACCCGAACCCCAACCCTAAACCTACCCCGAACCCGAACCTGAACCCGAACCCTAACCAGAACACTAAAAGTACCCCTAACCCTAACCCTAACCCGAAACCCTAAAACGAATTTGAACCGTAACCCTAACCCTAAACCGAACCCTAACCCTAAACCTAAACTTAATCTAAGCCTAATCCTAACGCTAACACGAACCCGAAACCTAACCCTAACCCTAACTCTATACTGAACCAGAACCTGAACCCAAACCCTAACCATAACCATAACCCAAACCCCAGCACTAACCCTAACCCTAACACTAACCCGAACCCGAACCCAAAACGTAACCATAACCCGAAACCTAACCCTAACCCTAACCCTAATCCTAACCCGAATCCTAACCCTAACCGGAAACGGAACCGGAACCCTAACCCGCACGCTAAACCTAATCCTAACCTTAACCCGAAACTGAACCCTAACCCTAACCCGAACCCTAACCCTAACCGTTACCCGAACCCTAACCGTAACCCGAACCCTAACCTGAACCATAAATATAATACAAACCCTAACCCTAACCCTAAAACGAAAACTAAACCTAACCCTAACCCAAAACTTAACCTTAAACTTAACCCTAACCCTAACCCTAACCCTAAACCGAACCTGAACCTGATCCCGAACTCAAACCTGAACCCTAACTCTAACCCTAACCCAAACCCTAACCCGAACACTAACCCTTAAACGAACCAGAACGCTAACCCTGACAAAAACCATAACCCTAAACCTAATGCTAACCCTAACCCTAACACTAACTCGAACATTACCCTAACCCTAAGCCTAACCCTAACCCTAATCCTAACCCGAATCCTAACCCTAACCTTAACCCTAACCCTAATCCTAACCCTAATACTAACCCTAACCCTATCCTTTGCCCGTAACTGATCCGAAACCTAAACCTAACCCTAACCCTAAACAAACCCTAAACCGAACTCTAACCCTCAACCTAAACCTAACCCTAAATCTAACCCGAACCCTAACCCGAACCCTAACCCTAACCCTAACCATAAGCCGAATCCGAACCCTAAACATAACCCTAACCCGAACGCGAACCTGAACCCGAACCCTAACCCTAACCCTAACTCTAACCCTAACCACAACCCTAATTTAACCCGAACCTGAAACCAAACCCTAACCCTAACCCGAACCGGAACCCTAACACTAACCCAAAACCCAACACTAACCCTAACCAGAACCCGAACCTGAACCCGAACACTAAACTGAACACTAATCTTTACCCTAACTCTAACATTAACAATAACCCTGACCCTAAACCTAACCCGAACCCGAAGTCTAACCCTAACCCTAACCCTAACCGGACCCTAACCCTAACCCTAACCCTAACTCTAATCCTAACCCGAACAGGAACCCACACCCAAACTTAACACGAACCCTAACACTCACCCTAACGCTAACCATAAAACTCACACTAACCATAACCCGAACCCGAACCTGAAACCTAAGCTTAACCTGAACCCTAACCCTAACCCTAAACCTAACCCTAACAGTAACCCGAAACTTAACCAAACCCGAACCGAAATCCGAACACTAAACCTAACCCCAAAAAATTATTCACCCAATCTTGATGGTACTTTCAGGTAATGATCCCTACACCATTCCCACTTGGCTCACCAAATGTCGTTCTTCTAGGTTAAACCCTTTATTTGCAGTAAACGTTTTCACTTTTAGGTTTCACTCTGTTTTCTCATATATGGATGCATGTATTTGGAACTCTAAATCAAACACAGCTTGTGCTAGCTCTTTGAATCTTCACACAATAATGTAGTTCCAATTTCTATTTTTATGGTTTCTTTTCCATTGATGGAGCCCTAAGCAGAGACTGGCGAAAATCACTGTCATTGAAAGGGGTTGCCAAGCTTCCAAAAAACTACGAGTTTACTGAAGTCTCAGCAAACATTTTCCACCCAATCTTGATGATACTTTCAGGTAATGATCAGTACACCAATCCCACTTGGCTCACCAGATTTCGTTCTTCTAGGTTAAACCGTTCCTTTGCAGTAACCGTTTTCATTTTTAGGTTTCACTTTGAATTCTCCAATATGGATACATGTATTTGGAACTCTAAATCAAACACATTTGTGCTAGCTTTTTGAAACTTGACACAATAAAGTCGTTTCAAGTTCTATTTCTAGGGTTTGTTTCCTATTGATGTAGCCCTAAGCAGAGACTGGATAAAATCACTTTCATTTAAAGGGGTTGCCAAGCTTCCAAAAAACTACGAGTTTCCTGAAATCTCAGCAAACATTTTTTAACACAGTCTTGATGATACTTTCAGATAATGATCAGTACACAAATCTCCCTTGGCTCACCAAATTTCGTTCTTCTAGGTTAAACCGTTCGTCTGCAGGAACGGTTTTCATTTTTAGGTTTCACTCTGTTTTCTCCTATATGGATACATGTATTTGGTACTCTAAATCAAACATCGTTTTGGCTAGCTCTTTGAAACTTGACACAATAATGTCGTTCCAAGTTCTATCTCTAGGGTTTGTTTCCTATTGATGTAGCCATAAGCAGAGACTGGCGAAAATCACTTTGATTGAAAGGGGTTGCCAAGATTCCAAAAACTACGAGTTTCCTGAAATCTCAGCACACATTATTCACCCAATCTTGATGGTACTTTCAGGTAAGGATCAGTACACCATTCCCACTTGGCTCACCAAATTTCGTTCTTCTAGGTTAAACCGTTCGTTTGCAGTAACCATTTTCATTTTTAGGTTTCACACTGTTTTCTCCAATATGGATACATGTATTTGGAACTCTAAATCAAACACCGTTTGTGCTAGCTCTTTGAAACTTGACACAATAATTGTTCCAAGTTCTATCCTTATGGTTTCTTTTCCATTGATGTAGCCCTAAGCAGAGACAGGCGAAAATCACTTTCATTGAAAGGGGTTGCCAAGCTTCCAAAACACTATGAGTTTCCTGAAATATCAGCAAACAATTTTCAAACAATCTTGGTGATATTTCAGGTAATGATCAGTACACCAATCCCACTTGGCTCACAAAATTTCATTCTTGTAGGTTAAATCGTTCATTTGCAGTAACTATTTTTATTTTCCGGTTTCACTCTGTTTTCTCCTATATGGATTCATGTATTTAAAATCAAACATGGTTTGTGCTAGCTCTTTGTATCTTGACACAATAAAGTCGTTCCAAGTTCTATCCTTATGGTTTCTTTCCCATTGATGTAGCCCTAAGAATTCACCGGCGAAAATCACTTTCATTGAAATTGGATGCCAAGCTTCCAAAAAACTACGAGTTTCCTGAAATCTCTGCATACATTTTTTCACCCAATCTAGATGATACTTTCAGGTAATGATGTGTACACCAATCCCACTTGGCTCACCAAATTTCGTTCTTCTAGGTTAAACCGTTCGTTTGCAGTTATCGTTTTCATTTTTAGGTTTCACTGTGTTATCTCTATATGGATACAGGTAGTTGGAACTGTAAATCAAACACGGTATGTGCTAGTTCTTTGAAACTTGACACAATAAATTAGTTCCAAGTTTCATCCTTATGGTTTCTTTCCCATTGATGTAGCCGTAAGCAGAGACAGGCGAAAATCACTTTCCTTTAAAGGGGTTGCCGAGCTTCCAAAAACTACGAGTTTCCTGAAATCTCAGTCAACAGTTTTCACCCAATCTTGATGATACTTTCAGGTAATTATCAGTACACCATTCCCACTTGGGTCACCAAATTTCGTTCTTCTAGGTTAAGCCGTTCGTTTCCAGTAACCGTTTTCATTTTTAGCTTTCACTCTGTTTTCTCCTATATGGATACATGTATTGTCTCCTATATGGATACATGTAAGGGTCCGCTGAAACTTCGGAGTAAGAGACCACAAGAGACTGTCTTATGCAAAAGCAGAAGGGTGGGTTTATTTGGAGACCAGCATGCTAAGGCTCTCTCTATAGCAAAGAGAGATAGAGCCCTGAGAACATCTTGAGCAGAGCTTATATACTTTCCCTGGAGAAGGCAGGGAGAGAAGTTACATTGTGTAGTTTGGCAGTTTTGGACAGCTCATTCTGGGAAAAAGATTAGCAGACAGTCCATAGTTGGGGACAGCACATTCTGGGAACAAGATTAGCAAACAGTTCTTAAGACTTCAACAGTGTTTTGTTAAGCATATAGAGAAACGGAGTCACAAGTACCTATTTTATTAACCTTTCATTCCCTACTTCTTCTTCTGGCTACTTTTAATCATAAAAGTTATCATTGCGAGGTGTCACATTCCATGTCTGCTAGTGGGGTATATTGTTGTTTGATTACCATAAGTTTGATTTGTCTAGTTTGGGCCTGGAGAAAGGAAACTACACGGTTGAGCAAACAGGGTTCTAGAGTTAGCAACAATATAAGAATTATTAAAGGATCATCAGGGCTGATAAAAGCGTAGTTAACCAATGGGACTGTGTGAACCAAGATTTATATCACCCTTTTTGGGTCTTTCTCTCTCATTGATGCTCTTTAAGGAATCTTTTTAATTTACTCATAGATTTTTTTACAACTCCAGTATGGTCGGCATAAAAACAACATTTTTTTCCTTAATGCAGCATAAAGCCCTCTTCTCTCATGAAGAGGAGGTTCAACCCTGGCCTGTTCTGTAAAACAACTTTTGAGAGAGAAGTTAAAGTTTCCTGCAAAGCTGTGATGGAGGTTTCTAATATCTTTAAGTTTTAGTCCATTGCTGTTTCTTATTGGGTCATTTGTTGTGTCCCACGGACCAGGGCAGTGGTTCTTTTGCCCACCCTGCAGCAATTCCCATTCCTAATAAGATGGCTAAAGTGAGGGATACAGGTTTCCTGCGAAACCGGGTTGTATGTCCCTTTATTTGATCTTTAAATGAACCTGCGTCATGATTGAGCACTCTGGGAAACATCTGCACCATTACATAATTAATTACATTTGTTGACCATTTTATGAAAATATAAATAATGTTTAAGTATATAGAATGATACTGTTGTAGGGACGGACAAGGCAAGGCACCTAAGATAGCAATGAAGACAGGAAAACCGTTCTATTTGGTTGCAACCGGATTCAGAGGGCATTGCTTCTGTTGTAATCAATTAATCCCTTGAGTCCCAAGTTTAGGTTAGTTTTAGAATTTTGTACTCAACATGTAAGGGAAGGGGCTCAGAATTTTCCAGTCTGCAGAAGTTCAAAAAAAGCCGTTTTTGTTTCTGTTTTTTTTTTTTTTTTTTTTTTCTGTTCTGGGCAAGTTAACTTTTCAAGGACACCTGGGAGGGAGAGAACTTTTTTCTTTTTCCTTGCCAGCTGTTACCATAGAGCCCAATTGATAACTTTTTATCTTAGAAATGTAGCCATCTCTGTGAAGCTCCAGCTCAAGGCCAGAGGCCCTGTTCACATATTTTGTGAAAAACCAGTAAAGGGGGGTGTCTAGCTTAGGAGTGCTGACTTTTCTAGCCAGTGGCCAAGTAGAACAGGGCAACATGAAAAGAGGAAGTTTATCTATACTGAACTCTTTTATAGGGACTCTTTTGCTGAAAGTCCTAAAGTCAGCCATAGTGAAGACTTCTGGAGAAGGTCAGTTAAGACTTTTCTGTGGGCCTGGTACAGAGGGGGAGGACGGGGAAGGCAGTGCTGAGAGCAGCTCCATGGATCTGAGAATGAGGAAGGATAGATGTAAAAGAATAATGGAAAAGGGGTTTGGGATTTTCCTAGCAACAAAAAACGTGACTAGTAGAACAGGTAGAGCAGAGGGAAGACTGGAGTGAGTATCCCAAAAAGCCTGTGAGAGACTTTAAATTTTTAGTAACCTGTTTTTAGTAATGATAAAGCAACTTTAAAGGCCATTTTTATTACATTTTGGATAGTCCTGGTGGGACCCAGTGTGGGCACTGACAGGAGAAGAGAGGAGTGAATGGGTGGAGAGATACCTCAGTACCTGTTACTTCAGCAAGGGGGCAATGGTCTGAGAACTGGCGGAGGTTTGGGTTCCATCAGGTAGCCCCTGTATGTTTACATCCTTATGCCTTACAGAAGAAGTCAGTTTTTCCCCCACATAGCCATGATTGTTGGTGGCTTTGATAGTCCACCGGGCAAACATAGTAATCTAGGTTAGCCAACTTACATCTGGCTCATGTGTCCCTACATCCATAATGTTTGTTTCTACTATCTATGTACGGAAGGGATTTAATGGAATTTTAGTGGGATCCTTTTCATCAGGGATATCCCAATAGGAAAGACCTATAGCCAACTGACATGATTTGTGATTAGCCATCACTGTTGTACGGGTTGATGAGGGTTAGGACTACTGGTGGTCAAGGGGAGAGTCTATAGTCCTATCCACACGGTGAATACGCAATTTGAGAGGGTTACCAGTCTTTTCCAATTCCCAGCCAGAGTCTGGACAGGGCGCAGGAAGTGATTCCATCTACCTTTACTGCTGTAGGTGTTATAAGTAGCACCTGGTTTGGTCCTTTCCAGCGGGGTTCTAGAGATGACACCTGATGTCGTTTTACATAGATGAAGTTTCCCACTTGATATCGGTGTGGAGTTCCTTCGTCCCCAGGTTGGTAGGCAGTGGCCAGCTGTTTCCACAAGTATCGCTGGGTTCTTTCAAGAGCTTTAAGTCTGTCAAGCAAGGGGGTGTGGAAGGGATTGTTAGGTCCTAGAGTTGGGGTTAGGTCCCTTACTGGAGGAGGGGCACCATAGAGAATTTCATAGGGGGTGAGGTTACACAAAGAAACAGAGGGAGTATATTTTTGTACAAAACAGTGCATAAGGCAGGAGCATAGTCCAATCTTTTATGCCGGTCTCCAAGATTAATTTTGTCAAGGTCTCTTTAATGGTTCTATTCATTCTTTCTACCTGTCCTGAGCTCTGGGGTCTATAATCACAATGTAATTTCCAATTAAATCCCCAGGGTCCTGGCTAAACCCTGACTTACCTGGGCCACGAACGCCAGTCCATTATCGGACCCTATTACCTTAGGCAGGCCGTATCTTGGAAAAATATCTTTCAGGATCTTCTTGATTACCATTTGAGCCGTTTCTTTTTTTTGCGGGGAAGGCTTCAATCCATCCTGAAAATGTATCTACAAAGATTAGGAGATATTTAAGTCCATACCTTGCTGGCTTAATTTCAGTAAGTCTACTTCCCAAAATTGTCCTGGTCTGGTTCCTCAAAGGTGCCTTCCTATAGGAATCTTGGAGGGGTAAGCATTAACCAATTGACAGACCCGACAGGCTTTTGTTACTCGTTCAGCTATTTTCTTTCGCTGTGAGCTGGTTAGTGGAAAACTCTGTTCTTGATCCTTTAGGAATGCCTGCAGTTTCTTTGAGCCAAGGTGAGTGAGTTGATGTACGTTCTTAACGGCGTAGTGTAGGGCTTTCTGAAATTGCAAGTTGGTTCAGTGAAGTGGAGAGTTCAGTGTCAGTGTCTTTATGTTCCCCGGTGTGGAAAGTGTTAACATGGTTACTCCGTTTAGGGCTGCCAATTTAGCTTCTTCATTTGCCTTCTTGTTAGATGGGGTGGTATCTGCACAACGGTTTGTTTTCTGGGCTCAGTGAGCCATTGTTTATCGCCTCTAAGAGAATAGTCCAGGAAGATTACTTCTTGCTGGCAATTTGGGCCTTTTTGGCAGAAGCATGGATAATAGTGCTTGGGTCCCAGACTCACAGTTTTCCTTGGTATCGGCTGTCAGTAGCAGGTCATCCATATATTGAAGCAGGGTGACTTCGGGGTGCGTAGTTCTGAAGTTGTTGAGATCTCTTTGGAGGGCTTCATCAAAGAGAGTGGGGGAGTTTTTGAACCCCTGTGGGAGTCTGGTCCAAGTTAGTTGACCAGACATTCCGGTTTCTGGGTCTACCCACTGGAAAGCAAACAGCAACTATCTTTATGCAGAGGCAAGCAAAAGAAAGCATCTTTTAAGTCCAGGACAGTATACCATTTTCTCTCAGGGTTCAGGGTGCTAAGCAGATTGTAACGGTTAGGTACTGTGGAGTGAATGTCCTATACTCTGTTGTTGATCTCTCTTAGGTCTTGAACAGGGCGATAGTCCCCGGTTCCTGGCTTTTTACTGGTAGCAGGGGAGTGTTCCAGGCCCGATTGTCAGGGCCTTAGGACCCCTAAGGCCAGATATTTCTGAATATGGGGCCTTATCCCATCTTTAGCTTCTTTGCTCAGAGGATATTGTTTAATATTAATTGGGGAGGCTGAGGTTTTTAACTCCACCATTATTGGAGGTTGTTTTAGGCTTAACCCAGCAGTTTCTGCCCAGGTATCTGGGTAATCTGTTATCCATTTCTGGGGTAGCTTGCCTGTTTGATCAGTCTTGGGGGGTGTGAAGAGTTGATGCTCATTTTCTACTGACATAGTTAAAGCCATGACTATAAGAGTTTTTACTGAAGGATTTAGAAATTCCATTTGGGGGCCTTCAGGGTTAAAAGATATTCTGGCCTGGAGTTTGGTGAGCAGATTTCTGCCCATCAATGGGGCTGGGCATTCTGGGATCACTAGGAAGGAGTGATGGACTTTTCCTTTTCCCAGGTCCATGGTCCTCTTAGTTGTCCAAGCCCGATATTTACTGCCGTTAGCCCCTTGAACTAGAGACCTTTTAGTTGATAGAGGGCCCAATGGGGCCTTAAGGCCTGAGTATACTGCCCCTGTATCCACTTCAAACTTTACTGGGGTCCCCTCCACTTCAAAAGTTACCCTGAGCTCGGGGAGGGGGATCCGAGACCCGACTTTCCTAGTTATCATCCAAAGTTAGAATGGCTGGTTGGCGTGGCTGTTTCTTTCTTGGGCACTCTTTGACCCAGTGTCCTTTTTCTCTACAGTAGGCACATTGATCTGAGGCCAGATCTAGCTTCTGGCGTGGGCCCACGTATCCCTTTCTGTCTCCCTGTCTCCTAACTTCTGGCCTATTTGTTGTTGTGACCAGGACCTTAGTCAATGCCTCAGTCTGTCTTTTGCTTCTTTCATCCTCCCTTTGCTCCCTTTCTTCCTCAGTTTCTCTCTTATAGTATACCTTCTCAGCTTCTCTGACTAAATCTCTCAAAGTCAAATCTTGTAATCCATCTAAGCGTTGTAACATTTTTTTTAATATCCAGGGAAGCTTGCCAAATAAAGGCCATCGTGACAGATGCCTTTTGATCCTCTGCCTGAGGATCAAAAGGAGTATATCTCCTGTATGCTTCCATAATTTTCTCCAGAAACATAGAGGGAGATTCATTAGACCCTTGAATAATCTCTCTTACCTTGGCCAAATTAGTTGGCCATCTAGCGGCTGCTCGGAGACCCACTATTAGAGCCCGGCGATAAGTGGACAGATGCTCCTTACCTTCAAAGGTGTTGGGATCCCAGTTGGGTCGGTTCAAGGGGAAGTTGTGTCAGTTGCCCATCTGGTCCGAGGATATTTTTTCTTGCTTCCAGGAGGATTCTCTTTTGTTCCTCTGTCGTGAAGAGAGTGCCTAAGTGCTGTTGGCAGTCATCCTAAGTAGGCTGGTGTGAAAACATCAATGATTCACTCAGACCTGTGAGCCAGGTGGGGTCATCGGAAAAAGGGGGATTGTTATTTTTCCAGTTATATAGAACTGAAGAGGAGAAAGGCCAATACTGGTAGACTTGCATTTCTCCACCATGGCCATCCTCTATCATTGGCCCATGAGGACGGAGGGGAAGTATCACGGGGGCTTCAGGGTTTTTAATCATTCGCTTCCGGCCAGTTCCTTTAGCAGGGCCAGCTTCCTCCAGGGGAGGAGGGGCTATGTGTGCCTCGGGGAAGTCATCTGAAGGGTGCTGGGCTTGCTTAACCTCCTTCAATGGTGGAGAAGCTGAGTCAGCAGCAGGGGAATCACTTAGAGGGTGTTGGGGGTTGGGGAACGGAGGCAGGGGATAAGGAAAGGGAGGAGAGTCCAGCAGAGTCAAATCTTGAGACTCAGGGAGAACAAAGGGTGGAGGAGGAGGTTTGAGAGATAGAATCGTAGGGGGAGGGGTAGGAGCAGGAACAGGGACAAGAAAAGCCTTCACCCAAGGAGGAGGAGATTCACAAAGGTCCTGCCAAGTTAATATATACGGCTGTTGATCTGGATGGCTATGTGGCCCCGGCTGAAAAACAATATCTCTGACTTTTTGAATCAATAGGGAGTAGAAAGATCCTTCTGGAGGCCATCCAACTCCAAAGGTGGGCCATTCTGTGGCACAGAGAGTCTGCCAGGTCCAGCGTTTTACTGAAAAAGAAAGATTCTGAGCCGTTATGCGGACTTCAGTCCAGTGATCAAGGGTCAGGGACAGAGGCATGGAATGACTCTGTCCCCATAATGAAAGTTACTTGAACAAACACAGGGACAAA